>NW_015626380.1:187541-219010 GCF_001515625.1 Sinocyclocheilus rhinocerous
TAATGGGTTTTAATGTTTTTGTCTCGTTGCTCCGGCCGGGACACGGCATCAACAGTATGTGAGGGGCGTAACATTTCCGTCTCACGCTTGAGGTATTCGGCCAATCACAACGCATTGGATAGCTGGCCAATCACAGCACACCCTCGCTTTTCAGAACGATGAGTTTTGTAAAAATCGACGCGTTTCAAAAAGGCGGGGCATAGAGGAGAAACAATAATGTACAGTATGTAAAAAATAATGTGTTTTTTTTTTACTTTAAACCGCATAAACAAATTTCATTACACCAAATACACAAAATAATGTTCTTTTTAGCAGCATCATATGACCCCTTTAATGCAAAATGTGACTATTCTGCATTAGCCCCGTAAAGCCTGAAATATGAAATAAATGTCAGATAATTGAAAAGTTTATTGAACCTTTACACAAAAAATATAAGTGAGATCTAAAAGTTTGCATTTGTGATTTATGTTTTGTATCATTTGATACATGAGGCTTTAATGGCCCATAGTAGAATTATATTGTGAGAATTCCCTTACAAAAAAGAGGTATACTTAAAGTTCATTTTAAGTAGCTAAACTTAAAAATTAAATCAGTGACTAGGCCTAATTAGCATACCTTGCAGGTGCGTAGAGCAAATGACAAAATAAAGTCCAATAAAATAGCAAAAAGAAGTTCTACACACCATGACACATTTTGCTAAGTAAACTTAAAAAGAAAGATGAAATATAAATATAAATTAGTATAGTTTTTGTAAGGGAAGTTATTGCACCACCTTTATAGTCTTAAACAGCAAATTAGTTGTATAATGTTATCAGTTAGATGGCTCCTTCTTTTTTGAAGCATGTATATCATATGCAGAGACCACTTTGAGAATGGGATTCAGAATCTAAATTGTATAAAAAATGTTGATTTTTGAAATCAAGAATATAAATAAAATGACTATGCCATATAAGCAAATCTTTGACATTGGTCATGTGATTTTCTTGCTTCCACTGAAGCACAAGATGGTCTTTAGAGCTCAGATCTTGGTAAACAACATGATCAATAAGTTTTGCCCATGAACACACCAAATTCTCAAATGCATGGTAATTTTTCAACAATTTGTTTACTCTAGTTTGTCTTTCCACACTAGTATTTAGTTAGTAGTAATTTGTACAAGTGGAGTTAGATTCAAATGAATGCCAGCTGAATGTTACCATCTGTAATCTCTATTAAGTTTCATCTGTCCCAGGGGTTCAGGCATCATTACAAAACTCTCTACTGTCTTTTCCCGTTATTAGATAGTCTAATAGCACACAGGTCATGGGTGATTGGTGGAATAGAGGTTTCTTGCATACAAGAACAAATGGATGCATATAATTGCCTTGTTTTCAGTGTTAATTGCTCATGTAATTAGTTGTGATTGTTTTGTACCTTTTTCTGAGAGTGTATAACAGCAAAAATGCAGGTGACATACAAAAAAAAAAGTCAAACCAACAGTGGTTTTAACTTTAAAATTTACTTAAAAGCCAATAATTTGTTTTACATAAAAATTTTGTTTACACAAATATTATAAAGTTTCGGTATTTTTTTTTTTTTTGAAAAAAGTATTTTTGTCTTGTTCACCAGTACAATATCTAAACATCTTATGAAAACAAGATACAGTTATTTAGGAAGTAAAAAAAAAATTTTTTTAGCAGAATAAATAAGATAATTCGATTTCAACTGCGAGTTGTCTCCACTAACTTCTTTGTGTATTTGTACAATTTACATGTAACACTTTAACAAACATTATATAATGCTTAACAGATCATTAGTTAATATATATTCACATAGCTAGAAATATGAGATAATGTTCTTGTTCATGTTTACTAATGAATTTACTAAACATTACCTAATTATGAAAATATGATTATTTAATGTAAATTGAAATGCTTACAGATGTCAGTAAACGTTCAGTTCATATGATCTCCGTTTGTTGTGTAGACCTCTATTTACACATCTTAACAAATAATCTATTAATTATTTGTTCATGTTTTTGCAGTACCCAATCTAAAGTGGAAACTGCTCATCATATGTAAATGTTTATAAATGTTTACTAATCATTAATACTTTTATGAGCAGTCATCTTGTAACACCCCTGTGGACTGTTTGTTGTGGTTTCTTCCCCTTTTGTTGGTTTAGACCGTTCAATCATTAGTTAATTACCCTTATTGTGTTCACCTGTCTGCCCCTCGTTATCTGCCCTATAAGTTCCTGTCTCTTGTATTCTAGTATTGTCGGATATTCACATAGCTAGAAATATGAGATAATGTTCTTGTTCATGTTTACTAATGAATTTACTAAACATTACCTAATTATGAAAATATGATTATTTAATGTAAATTGAAATGCTTACAGATGTCAGTAAACGTTCAGTTCATATGATCTCCGTTTGTTGCTCTTTGTTTGTTGTGTAGACCTCTATTTACACATCTTAACAAATAATCTATTAATTATTTGTTCCGGTGTGAGCGCGAAGAGGAGCTCCGCCCCCGGCATCATGGCTGAGGGCGAGCGAACTATGGAGGGTATTCAGGGCCAAAATGAGGAGGAGAGACGCATCTCAATGGCAAAAATTGTCCAGAAAGACCTGAATTTACCCTATTTACACATCATTTATTAATCATTTGTTCATGTTTTTGCAGTAGACAATCTAAAGTTGAAACTATTTATCATTTGTAAATGTTGTTTATAAACAATTACTAATCATTTAGTATCTTTATGGGCTTTGGACCTTTAGCTAATGTAACAAGGTTTGTGTAAAGTGTGGCTGGTTACATTTAGCTAAATGCTTGCTAAAGAGATTGTAATTTTGGTACAAAAAATGTGTTTATTGCCTCAACACTCACATTAGTATACTACTCTTCTGTATATCATTAAACAGGATAGTCCTTGAGTCACAAATAAGCAGGGGAAAACAAATCATTTTTTAAAAGAAAATACTTGTTCATTTATCAAAACAATATAATATAAACAGATTGAACCGTGTTCCCTTATAATAATCAAATTGACCCCTGTACACTGTTGACCCTTTAACCAACCCTTAAACCTACCCATACCACCAAACCTGTCCCTAACCTTACCCGTATCTCACCTCAATAGCAGCTAAAGTGTTGTACATTAACACAAGCTTTTAATCATTTTATAGCATTTTAAAATCATTTGTAGATTTTCAGTAAGTGCTTGATCATATGGAATTGAAAGTTAAATGACATTTGTAAGCATTTTAACTTACATTAAATAATGTTTTGTTTGAACATCATCTAATGTTTAATAAGTTTATTAGCAAACATTAACAAGCACATCTCTCACGTTTCTAACTCTTTGAATATATATTAACTAATAATCCATTAAGTATTATATAAAGTTTGTTAATGATTTATTAATGAAAGTTATTATAAAGTGTTACCACATCTCTTTTTGTTCAGAATGTAGTTCTGTTGTTTTACAATTACATCATGTTTAATGTTTTACTCACTCAGATTTATTTCTAATTCGAAGTGAAGTAAAATCTCACATTGCCGGGATTATGCCACCAAGTGGCTCTTACAAGCAAAGGATTTTAAACGTTCCATATTCGTTGTATTATTTCTGCAGTGTGTAGTGAGTATAATACCTGGGAAAAACTATCCATTACAATTCCCATTCATCTGAATGGCAGTTGCTTGGTTGGCACATGAGCACCCATTCAGGAGAAAATGAGAGATATAAACTTAAAGATATAACAGCCACATTTGTTACAGCATTGTTCTGAATATCATAGAAATGTCAAATAAAAGACAAGAAAGTCAAGAAGTCTGGTTGTGATGTGCTGGAAAACCCAACCTTTTTATTTTCTACATTTTTGTGACTACAGAAATGCTGAAACATTTTAACACTGAAAAAAGCATGGCGACATCATTACTTGCGTCTTTTTTCTTTTCTTTTTCTTGCTTAGCAAACACAGAAGATGATATTGCACGGCATAGAGAACAGTAGCTAACAGGAAAGAAGAAGAAAAAAAAAATGAAAAAAACCCTATTTGATAGATGAGAATTGAAAATGAAAAGCATGACGCATTACAACCCGAGAGTAATACCTACTGCATTCCTCCACTGAAACAGACACAACATACAGAGAAAACAGGCCAAGAAGAAAAGTGTAAAAACAGAACTAGCTTGATACAAGATGCACTGTTCGAAATGGAAACAAGCACTACTTTTTTTGAGAAAGAAAATGTCAGCAAGTTTATTTTTCAGTTTATCAAAACCTTCCTCCTTCTTTATAATAATCATCGCTGGAAGTAGTCCCTCTTGGGCCTACAAAAAATAAATAAATATAAAAAAAATGAAAAACATGATTTTGTTTTCCAGCTGATTGTCTTAGGCGCTCTCAGTATTATACGGCACACAGAGCCAAGCCTTTCTATCAAATAGGAACTCCTTTTCCACGACAACCAACTGGGATAGGAATTAATGATTAGAGCAATCCCAACATTCACATAGGCTACATCGAGCTATCTAAGCTAGACACTACATTAGAGGGGTGGGTCGGGACGGAGCGTAGGGTTTGGGAAGAGAAGGGGGGAGAATTCTGAAGCAGAGAGCTGCTGTGACGGCTGTGGGCGAACACTTCTGGGTCTTTCACTGTGGTATAGGGGGGATTCTGGGCAGAGAGACTCTTGGCTCACAGTAGGCCTTGATTTATGCCAGTCTTTGCTGTTATACAAAACAAATCCTAAACGCTGTAGCGACATAGGAAACCCATGGCCAGCAAACCTATAATGCGACAAATGAAACAACTCTGATTGTACAGCATAGTGAAACGAAATGTTCTGCTATCATGAGCTTTCTCTTCAATCCTGCTAGGGGACATCATTCTGCATCATTTTTTTTCATGATGTTTCCATGTGGTCCATCCTAAGCAGACACACAAAGCTCCCAATCGTTTAGATGAACAGTCAAATAGGCCTATAATGTCCGAGCCATTAGCAACATCAAACAGAAAGGGAACCTGTTTGCTGAAATAATACAGGTTCAAAGAATGCTGCGTATTTTGAGGCAGGACAGTTCATCCGATGCTGGGGGTTCCACACTTTGGCATGATCCATGCACAAAGCATTTGCTTGTTTAAAAGTAGCTGCATATTCTGATAAATCCAAAGTTTCGCAAACAGCATATAGCCTAAATGGCAAAATCATCACGATGTGATAGCACGTGTTTTGCCAATAACCAATTTTTGGAGTTATCTTAACAATAAATAGTAATACACACAGTTCTATCCCAGTAATTTAGATTTCCTTAGTCGTTAATCTTGTTTGAAAACAATTCTGCAATTCTGTTTGGTGCCGCTAATGGACTAGAAATTAAACTTCCGCCCTCCCCATACATGCACACACCAATTTCTGTTTTCTTTGCAGATTTATTAGACTTTGCTCATTGTCAATACACACGTTCGAACCAAAATTGACATATCAGATGGATCTCGGCAGCAGTGTCACGTCAATTAAAAAACAACCCAGTGACGTGGCCCCGCCCACGGCAGATCTGCTGCCCCGCCCACGCTCCACCCACTCAGTGTCCGACACAACAAAGTGAGCAGGACTTGTAGCCCTCCGTCCCAAAAGCCACAGATTGTACTGTTTAGCAGTATATGCCACCCAAAAAGTCGAACTAAGCGTGTCTATATTGTCCCACTATGCCTTCTATTGGTTCATACCCGTGCAGACAGCAAAAGACCTCACAAACGCCAGTGCTTATGCAAAAATCACACTACTTTCTTTCGTCTCCCCCTCCCCCCCTTCCCACTTTTTGGTTTTGGTTAGAAAATCTTTGGATGTGCAGCAATACCCATAAAACAATGATTTGAAATACAAAGGACAAAATCATTCTGGACATTTAAATAACATAAAAAAAATCAAATAAAAACATCATACACTGCTTTTTTTCGCAGGTCTCTGTGGGCGGACCGTTCGGATCTCTGGCAGTGTATTAGGCCTAGTACATGGGCCAAAGTGCCATCTAACATACAAACACAGAGGAATGGAAATTCATCAATATATCTACACTTTCAGACATAAGGCTGTAAAATAAAATGAATGTCCATTTTTTTGTTTGTTTTGTTTTTCCCAAAAAACCTACTATGTACAAATCTATATTTTCTACAAATACATAAATTAAAACATAGGTTAAGTGATACAAAAATGAAATGAAATTAACGGAAACCACAACACAGTAGTAGAAGAAAGTGAACGAATAGACACAGAATCACAGCAGTTGGTTTTACCCTGTAAAAAAGAATAGTCAAACATCCTTAGAGTATCGGAATAACACAAGGCTTTCATTAAAAAATAAGCTTTTCCTTCCTGCAAGTTTCAGTCTGCTATCACAGAAGCTCGCCTTTGGGGACCAAAACAGAGCACTTTAGCCAAAACCATCAAAATAAATACTCATAAAGCTTTTTTTCCCCCCGAAGTCACATCAACGATTACCAAACTAGTTCAGTTCTGCCTTAATCACATAAACTCTCTATACAACAGAACTGTGAAAAGTTATTACTATGAGGTATTCAGATATTGGTAAAGACGTGCACGGCCTAATCGGTGGACACACCCACGGGTGACGTGGTGAGGGGGGCGGGGCAAGTGGCAGATTTGGCGTTTAAAAGGGAGCTGGCAGGAGCTTTGGTTTGTCAGCAAGAGTTGGAGAAAGCAAGAGAAATTCCTTTGGTATGTTTTCATTGCATGGTTGCACTGGCAAAAGCACCACGGTGAGAGAGAAGAAATATTCCATTTTTTTTCTTCATCAGTGGCCCTTCCACAGGCTGAGGTATTCCGAGAGTTAAAAGGTGGGTGTCGAGAGGTCAACGGCGGTTTAACACTTTGGTTCAAGCAAGGCACTCGTCCTGTGAGTTTAACACATGTCTGCCGAGGGCGCTGTTACGTGAGCACGGATGAGTGGTAGAGAGCATTAGAGCGAAGGAGAGGAGGAAAAAGGGGGAAAGGAGTGGAAACACACTATCTATTCATCCACCTTATCATTCATTTAGGCCGTGCAAAGAGAACAAATCTTTGGTATTCTTTGGTATCATTACATTGATAAAAATTACGAATGGAAACGGACTGAGGTAGCATCTTTGGTTCACACTATAAATATCAGCAGGTCTTAACATGTTTTTTTTGTCAGTTTTTTCTTCTTTTCTACATGAGGAAGCAGCGCTCTTTTATATATGCTTCGATGTTGTAATAGTTGTAAATACCAAATATATTTTTAAAGCTAAAACACACCACAAGAGACAACAAGGCCAGATATCTTGTGAGTTTGAGTGAGTCTATGATATGAAGCAAACACATCACCCTGCTTCAGTCTCCATAATGCTTTCTTCCTAGTTGTGAAATGCATAGAATGCGCTCCCTCTCTCTTACTGGAGTATTGGGGTTCGGGCCCGGATGGGGACACTGCGGTGGTGTTGATGGTCGATGAAGTGAAAATGATGCATTAGACAATGAAATAGCCTTCTATCATGAGCTTAATGTAAAATGAACCCAATGAATCTAATATGACGGCACATGCCTTATGGGTTTGTGAAAGCATGCTGACAGCCACCAGTCAATCAAACATTTTTTCTGTACATTAACATTCTAAGGATGAGAAACTTGATTGTATGCAATGAAAGTTTGGAATGAAATGTAACACAAAACAACCTGGATTTCCTCCTGCTTCCTCTAATGACAATTAACATGCGTGTGCATTTGCTCCAGACGAAGCTAATTATGACAAATGATGAAAACCCTGTGTTGAGTTTTTTCACCCAGACGTCGCTTCAGCCTCATTAAATGAGAGTCTGCAAAACTCATAAAAATTATTTCTACTTAAAAGCTGTGTTTGACTGATGGATATGGGTGTGAAACGGTGACAGGTGCTGGTTAGTGTAAGTTTATCTTTGGTTTTCAGCAACTGGCATTGAAATATTTAAAATGCAGGTAAAAAGGCAGGTTAAAGCTAGCAAAAATCTCCCTGAAATAATCACAGGAAAGGACTGAGGCAGGAATGGGGTGCGGGGCACAGGTGTGTCCTCACAGAGACATGTTTGGCTACTGATTGAGTTAGTTTTAGGACAAACAGGAGAACGAATTATATGTTAAATGGCTACGGATGTCACAGTCCATATTACATTTACTGAGTTACCTGATTAGAATGTTCACAGGGGGGTTGTTAAAAGGAATACATATAGTCTGGCCTGATTGAAAACAAAACAAAATACATGTGTTTCTTTGGTTCTACCATCTGTGATTGATAAGTAGTGAAGATGGCAAGTTCACATGTCTTTTTAAGGTTCCTATGTAACTTTTCCAACAATTAGGAAGAAAGCACTATCCTGAGGGTGACATTCAGGTAACCTTTGTCAAGATTCTACACCACCTGATTAGATTTGGCATCCCTGGCTAGATCTGGGATGCCAATAGAGGTGAATGTGTGACGTCAGGCTTTACACCCTCAATGACGTCGCAAAATCTGGAATCTGACATCAGAGCGAATAACAATCACTCCACGTTTAAGATAATGACCAAACACTGATGAGAAAAAGTCTTTGAAAGCAACCGACCACATGAGAAAGAAAAACGCAGGTTAGGGGAGTGTGTTGAGATGAGGAACGACCAGTGATTGAAGTGTAACTTCTTCTTCTTCTTTTTTTTTTTGCAGAATGTCAGACATGAACGAAGAAAGTCCTAAGTAGGCGTCAAAGCAGTCTTTGATGTTTTTCTTTGGATATTATAAATATCGGTACTGTACAAGTTTTAAGGGCAAACGCTGTCTAAAATTGTCTCGTTTTCTTTGTTTAAAGCTTTTCCACCGAAGTTTTTTTTTCTTTTTTTCCCATAATGCAGCCACTACTCCATCATGCTTTGGTACAAGTGCTGGAGGAGGAGGAGTTGGCCGAGTTGGAGCTGCAGTCATCCAGCCACTTATCGAGGCTCCGTCGACGTGCGTTCATGAAGAAGTTGCTGACGGTGGTGAGCTCCAGGCCCAGCTGCTGAGAGATGGTGATTTGTAACTCTTTGGATGGGCGCTTGTTCTCTTTGAATATTGCATGTAAAGTCCGACGCTGGACATCAGTGAAGACCAGCCGGGGCTTCTTGGAGATGCTCCCTCGCTCGCTTTTACCATGCTCCTGCTCCTTTCTCTTGCATGCTGAAAGAACAAAAGGTTGACATAAATAAGTCAGACATAATTGCCTAACATGTAAAAGACACAGACTCATATGTCATGACACGGTGTGAGTTTTTGGAAACACTTTATTTTACAGTGTCCTTGTTACATATTGCATGCACTTACTATGGTATTAAAAGGTAAATTATGCATAATTACATGCAACTAACCCTAAACCAAACCCTATTCCTAACCCTAACCCTAGAGTAAGTACATGTTGTCAATTAATATTACTCTGTACTTAAACATATAATTACAATATAACAAGGACATCTGAAAATAAAGTGTAACTGATTTACTGAAACTCAAAAACATGGAATAGACAAAACAAAACAGAAACACTGATGCTTTTTGGAGGGTTTTGTATTGTAATTTACATGTTCACTATATGAATAAAGTCTCTGGAACTGTCCATGGTGCTTAAATTCAACCACATGCATTGCAGATACACTATCACAACCAATATGATCACTTACTGCCAATGAAAAAACAAAAAAACAAAAAAACACTTGTTTAAAGAAACTAAGCAGTCATGTTGAATAAAAAGGTCTACTGATGTTTTCTGTCTTTGTGCGCGTAAAATCCTAGTGGGTGGCATAACTGTTATTTAGAAAACCACAAGGGGGCGCTAAAAGACTGTGCGAAACCGCTTAAAAAGCATGTAGGGCCTATTTACTTGAACCGTCACACGCACACACGCGCGAACCAACATTTGGTCTACAGGCAATATTTCTTAAAATAAATTTGTCATTAAAATGTAAATCACAGTTCTGCCTCTCAGTTCTATATCGTTCATTCACATCAACTTTTTACATGCAGTAGCTTAGACAACAAAAACTAATTTGAATATTTAATATTCATATGTATCAAGAGTATGTTTTAAACTATTATTCAAATATTTATATTATTTAAATCAAGTTTTAAATATTTAATTACATTATAAATATCCTAACAGTTTGTATTAGCCTATAGTGTCTTTTTTTATTATACAACGAGGTATAAAGTGAATAAACGAATGTAGAGTCTAGTCGTGTAAAAGAAGAACAAAACTATGCACGCGGGGTTTGAAACTTTGGGTAAATATTAACAAAAAGCAAATGGGTTTGCTATCATGTGTCATAAATCAAAACTGTGGCCATGCACAAGGCCACTTTGACGAGACCCACGCAGACTGCCAGGGAAATAACTGCGAACCTCTTTATCCTTCAGTACATTTGATCATCACATATAGGTGCTGTTTGTCTGCAAATCATTAGACAGGCGCCAGATAAGTCGGTCACTCATTTCACAGTGGCTTCAGCAACAAAACAATACCTTATACGCTCAGGCCAAAAAAGACGTTAGCAAACATTATTTAGGCTAACATATAATCATAGCATATAATTATGTAGCATAGCCTATGCAATTATAATAAAAGATGAGAAGTTCGGATTACGTATGCTATATATGGTATATGAATAGATATGAAATATATTCCGTTTCGTTATACTCTTATTTAGATGTACATCAACTACTGATCTGATACGCATTTTATGATTTAATGATAATTTATTATTATTATAGTTATTGATTTTAAGTTAGTTATGGTGTTTAGCGAAGCCGCATGCACATTTGGGTTCAGATATAGTTTGAAAAGACTATATATACCTGAATAAAATGCTCTTGGCTTTTAGATGAATGTTTAGATCGTAAAATTAGACAATTTGTAATATATTATTTGATATACTTCCGTATTGATTCTTTGGCCAACTATTTTTTTTTTATAAGAATACAATGATTTCTTTAAGACACAGAAATTATTACAGCAATTCAGTTTAGGTAAAGTTATTCCAAAAATAATGCCGATCGCAAAATGATTAATGATTATCGACGAAAAGCTTAAAGAATGTCATTTTGTTTAAATCGATGTTATTTTCATTTATTACCTTATTACAAGATTACGCAAATACTAATTATTTAGGTATGATAAAAAATATTGCATGTCAGTTTTCTGTTTCTTTTTCTAGTTTCACTTTTTCTAATAAAACTAGACTAGGGTCACTTTTTAAAAAAACTGATATATTAAGTCCTCATCACAAGCAAACATATGCTAAAATATAAATATAAAGAGTTGAGGCAAAATACAGTTGAATATAGAAGCGTGAATGACAAATTCATGGCATAAAAATCACAAGTGTGTAAAAGGTGTAAAAGAGCAGTGATGTGAAAGACTGCTGAATGGTCTACTGTCTTATATTACTAAGGAAAACGAGAAGGGAACTGAATTTGAATAATCAATATACCAATTCTATATTTACCTCTCAGTAGGCCGATCACATACCCTCAACCATGTGTACTCAATCAATAATATACATCAGTGTCTGGAACATTCACTAATTTCAATATAATTTAACGGAATAAGAAAATAATCGCACTAAACCAAAAGAAACTAAATCTAACTGTAATGTAATTAGAATTCCTGTAGTTTAATAATAATAATAATAATAATGCAAGAACAGATGAAACAGATGTTTTTTTTAGCTTATTTCGACCAAAAGAAAAACGAACATACAAAATATGAAAATACATTATGTGAATGTAAACATGTAAACAGAAACGTGAGGAAATAAAATGGTATGATGTAAATTCATATTTTGACCTTTACTATGAATGATACAAAAACGTGGAGCAAAAATCCATAACAGAGCAAGGCCGAATCTGAATCAAACAAAACCAAACAAACACCAGCCCAGCATCAGTATACATATCGCATATGACTGCATGATACCCTGACATTGATATTAATAATAAAAATGAAACTTCGATACAGAGAAAAGAAATCGAGCGTAAGAGAGTAAAACAAAGAGTAAACTAATCAGTAGGCTACGTACAAGACCGAAGATAATGACACATAAAGAGAGAGCGTATGTACAATCGACACAAATGATTTTGCCATGAAAAGTATTTTCAGGAAATAAAATTTTGTTTCAAAGTATTTCCCCCATCATGTGCATACATGAATTACTCTGATATTTGTAATGACATTTATGATGAAGTGGTGCAAAAAAAAAAGAGAGACACTCGCATTTGAGATGCTTTCTCTTTTTTTCACTGCTGACTTTGAACGGATAAGTGGCCCCCAAAGCCGCCCGCCAATTGATTCTAATTCTCGTGAGGCAAATTAATGGAGCCCCAATCAGTTAATTAAGAAAACCTACACAGAGAACACGTCACTGGAGCTGGACAATAGACGAAGAGATCCAACAATGAGAAGACTGAAGAAATAAAACATGTCCCTTTCTTACAAACCCAAACACACACTGCGACACGTTTTCAGAGCCCATTTCAGTAGTGCGCACACACCGAAAACGTTACGCACACTAGTTCAAAAACAAAAGATATCCACGAGACATGTGACTGGCTAGTGTTCTAAAATAAAAAGTAGATCAGTGGTCATAAACGTATTGCAAAGACAAGTGGACACTGGGACGCTGCATCCATTTTCACATAGATAAAATGGGATTGTGCCACCGAGGCTTCGAGACATTTCTGATCAAACTATTTCTGTTTGTCCCTCAGGCTGCATGTAAAATCACCATCAAATAGCCCAAAACAAACTAGCAAAACAAAACAAATCCATTGCGCTGGATAACCTTACCTAGGCGGTCAATATTATACATCTAGAAAGCAACCTCAAGTTTGAAGGTATCAGTATAAATTAAAGTAGCACAAGCACGGAATAAAATCACACAACCTGGAAAGTAAGCTAAGTAGGAAACCTCCAAAAAGCGTCGCAAAACCGAAGAATGCTGGTCACTCGTGAATTGGTTTGGAAGGAATTTAAATGAGAGTGATTTACTGAGGATAAGAGAAGTGTATTACCTATTGTTCTCTCACCTGCGAGCCTGAGCGCGGACATTCTCTGGAACTCAGGCTCCTGCAACCATTTCCACATCCTGCGGAAGGTTTCCCGGCCAGACTTAAGTTTGCTCCAGGGCTTAGGGTTCCGGAGCAAGTCCGAAAGCGTCCCTTGCGAGCGGCACAGCACCCTCTGGGCGAAGATAGCCTGCGGGATGCTGTATCTTTTCAGTTCCGTGGTGATCCTCTGTGCCACTTCTTTGGTATTGACCTCCTCCATCTGTCCCGAACTGCTGCCGTTGTTGAGCTGAGATCCGGGCGCGGATGAGTGGTTCTGCTCCCGAGTGGAGCCCAGCACCTGCCCGTGGCCCTGGACGTTGAGATGGGTGTGCGGATGATGGTGGATGCCGTTGATCTGCACCATGCTCGCCGAAGACGCGCTCATGTGCTGCTCCCCGTGTCGAGCCAACATCGCGGGGTGGTGTGCCTCGAATCCGTTGGGTGTGAGCATCTTCTCGGCGGGCATGGTGGCCCCGGGATGCGCGTAGGGCGGCAGCCCCTGCTGGGAGTTGTGAATGCCGCTCAGTCCGGATCCAGACAGCGGCGATAGGCTCTGTCCCATGCTGGCCACATCCTTGTGGTAGGGAGAGTAGAGGTTGTTCATCGGGGCCAGACCCCTATCGTCCCTCATCAAGGTGAAGCTCCCGCTGACGTTCCCCGGGATCCTTTGGTGCGGGTGATGATGGTGGTGGTGGTGGTGATGATGGTGGTGCGGGAATTTGTCGGACACGGTGGAGATGGGCGGTAAGGGCTGCAGCGGGGTGAGGGTGGTGTAAGAGCTGCTCATGCTCATCCCGGGGGGAGCCTCGCACGCCATGCTCATGGCCGGGTGCAGGTGCGTGGCGAGCCCGGGGTGCTCCGGGGGCCGGTGGTGATGATAGTCGCCGCTGTCCAGGATTGATGCCATGCCCATGGAGCGCGCATGGGCTGACAGACTGCTCCGATGGCTCCTGTCTCCGGTCATGAAATCCGCCGCGCTTAGGACCGGTTCATGGCTCACTCCGTGCAGATCGCCAATGTTCTCCATCGACAGCTGGGCGTTCATTATACGTGCAAGCGTGTGGACAAATCATCTATCTGATATAGCGGAGCAGTGTACACAGAATTGCTCTCATTGGAAAAGTTCTGTTGTTATCTTGATTAATTTTCTTTGCGTTCTTTTCTGATTTTTTTCTTTCCTTTTTCGGTTTTATAAAGTTTTGTAATTTTTTTGAAATGTTATGGCCCCCGTCCCTTCAGTAGTGCATGGTGTCGGTGTGCTCGCGTCCCTCGCCATCTCTTGCCATGTCTGCTGTTGTTTCGCACACTGCTCCGTGCTGCGGCTGCCGCTCCGCTTTGCCGCGCATGCGCGCTGATCGCGGCTCCTTTGACGTCACATATTAAGGAAGTTGCACCCCATTGCTATTAAATAGGAATGCCTCCTCCTGGATGTATAGCATAACCAACTTCACACAACTGTTATACCGAGAAAATAATAATAATAATAAATAAAAATGAATGAATGGAATGGAATAAAGTGTTATGCTGATGATACTTTATTAGAACAAGCAGATGACCATATTAAGTCTCATTATCGGCGTGAATAATTCATGAATAAATGCAATTAGTTTGGCAGAACCTCCTTAATGCGATGGGTGTAAAAAACAAACTTCCGGGTTCACCTGGGGGCTTCTGCTTGCATTAATATGCATGTAAATTATAGTTCTTGCTCCAAACTTCAGAGAAATGTTTACATACATGAACATATGACTGCATATATATATATATATATATATATATATATATATATATATATACTGTATAAACTCGTCATGACATTCAGTTGAAATAAGAAAGGTCTGGCACACAAAATAAATAAATAAATATTTTTTTAATAAAAAAAATGACTGAAGTATACAGATTGCTGAATTTAAGTCACTCTGTACCATGTAGAGATGGAGTGTTTTTTTGTTGTTGTTTTTTTTCGGGATCAAGGACAGACGGATTGGTAATAGGCAGAGAAAGGCTGGACAGATGTTTCTATTGTTGTGCTATTAAGAGTAACGAACCAAGCCATCAGGAGTGTGTCCCGCTTCCGCGGCCTGGCAGTATAATGACACACATGCAACTGATGCAGACTGTGTAAAGGATAGGAGGCAGATCAAAATCTAAAAACATAAATCGCCCATGCTGAATACAGAAGTTTTTAAAATAACAAAAAGAACCAATACAGTTTTTGTCGGCAGGACAACAACACCAAAGCAGTTACAAGATCCCCCTACCACTCCCCCCACACATACATTAAAGAGATATCACTTTGAATGACTTCACATTGTTTATAGTTAAAAATCGACTTCAAAAAGTCAGTTTCATGTCCAGTCAAGCGAGAGAACAGGATAACTGGACAGCTAGGAGCCCGGCGAAAGCGTCCAAGCCCGGGTGGGGTGACAGCTTGCAGTGGTCAGTCCTGGGGCCCCCAGCCCTGGCCCCCCACTCGTGCGCATAGGGGACATGTCAAAGGTG
The DNA here is from genome assembly GCF_001515625.1 of Sinocyclocheilus rhinocerous. Lineage (NCBI taxonomy): Eukaryota > Metazoa > Chordata > Actinopteri > Cypriniformes > Cyprinidae > Sinocyclocheilus > Sinocyclocheilus rhinocerous. The sequence continues at coordinate 203,150 of NW_015626380.1, forward strand.
ACGCTTCAAGACTCGAATAGGCAAAACCCATTTATATATCAAATCAATGTTACAAACATACGTTTGTTTATACAGTTATGGATTTTACTGAATACATATCACACACACACACACACACACATGTTGTGTTTCCATGTTTTATGGGGACATTCCATAGGCGTAATGGTTTTTATACTGTACAAACTGTATGTGCTATTGCCCTACACCAACCCTACCCCTAAACCTACCCCTTACAGGAAACTTTGTGCATTTTTACTTTCTCAAAAAAACTCATTCTGTATGATCCCCCCACTCGTGCGCATAGGGGACATGTCAAAGGTGACGCTTCAAGACTCCTGAAGCTAACAGCTGCGGGGGAGGGAGAGAGATTAACTTTTTCAGACTTTTCCTTGTTTCTTAGGGACCTGCTTAGTGACAAAACACACATACATCTGTCAGGGTCAAGAACAATGCCATCCGGATTAACGAGTTAAGAAGAACAAGAAAAAAGAGAACAAGTTAAATCATGACAAATTAGAAGTCAACTCGGATCACCTGTGAGGACTTGACAAGTGGTTAACGTAACAAGAGGTGAATAATAATAATAATGATAATGATAATACCAACAATAATAGTGTTGTTGTTGTTAACTGCGGAAGGCGATCGCAATTAAAATCTTCAGAAGTGAAACAACATTGTCAGCTGAAATAGAAATAGAAATAATACAAGTACATATTTTGCCGCTCATTATGAATTCAGGAATTTACAGTGGTAACAAACTCTTTGGCTCACGATGCATTTATTTTTACATAAACAAAAAATGGCAAGCCGAACAGTGCAGGTCACAGACTTTGCATTATCACCATCGACCATTCATTTGATGGAAAAGCTCGTATTCAAGCACGAAATTTAGCAGCCAGCCACATCTGCGCACATTCTCATAGTGGTCGATATTTTTCATTCGCACTCGTGTCTCCGTGACGTGCGCAGCGGTGTGTGTGTGATGGAGGGTTATTCTGTTGAGGCCTAGGCGTCTCTCCTTGCCTATGAAACCAGAGTTTGTATTATCTTTTAACTGTATACAGCAGTGGTGGACAGATTAGTTATAAACATTCGAAAAATAACGTGTAGCTTATATATCTCAGAAATCAATGTCACAAAAAGGTGCATGGAAAAATGTAAACTACAGTCATCTAAGTTTACAAATATCAAATTATATATTCTCATAATTGTTTATCTAGAATTATATTTGAAACTGACGATGTTTGACGAATATAGCCTACAGTTATAGTGTATTGATTAGACGCATAAAAGTAAAATTATAGGCTATTCATACAAAGTAGCTTAGTCTGCAAAATAAAATAAAAATAAAATTCACACATTCAAATTCTCGAAGTAAGATTTCATAAGTTGTATTTTCACAGCGATTTATTCTCATTAAAGCATAAAAAGGTAACAAAAGAGACTGAAAATTCAGTACCAATGAAGCAAATATTGATTATAAAAAAGAGATCCTCCGTTTAACATTTCTTAATGGGGTATGTGCACTCACTCACAAAGAATATTCAATTATTTAAAGACTTTTGCCCCTGAACTTTGCCTCAAATCGTTAATTGGGCGCCTGTGTTTTTATATGTGGAGAACAGTTTTAGAGCCCCTTGACTTTAAATGTGAATCAAAGGCAAACCTCAGCACTAATGCCACTATATGAAACGAACAGAAGCACAGATCAATACAGAGTCAGATATTAACAAGACGGGTTGGTGGTAATTTATAAATAAACAGAACTGCAGTTTGTTTTTCAACATTTCAGTAATAAGCCAGCGATTTAAATGTTTACCCAAATAGCATCGTTCAAAAAAGAAATTGGATTTTACATAAATGGTGATTCTCTCTATTATTTTAAAATATAATTTTTAAATATCTCCTAAACGTTTTGTTATCCAATTTTCAATTATGCAGACATACATTTGGAAACGCTGCTTTGGTTCAAAATGCAACTGTTTAATTAACTCTGAATAAATAGTATTTTATTTATGAAATATTAATAATAACAATTGTTTCTGAGTAATAATATCCCAGTTCCAGAATTCCGGATCTTTAACGTTTATGAAAGGCAATATTACTATACTACAGATCAAATTAAAATGAAACGAATTGTACTTTATGATCTCTAAGGCAAACCTCAGAAAAAGGCCTCTTAGATTGTCTGAGAAATAGATTATTGTTATCTGTAAAACTCACCGATCTCAGAGCCTTCTGCGCAGGGGATGATTGAAATATGCAACAATCGATTCTGGATTACATTAGCGGATCAGTTTAGTGAACAAGTATAGTGAAAAGATACAATTACAGCAACACTTGGAATAAGTAACTGAAAGTGTTAATTGTTTTAAGAGGATAGTAGTTGGATATAATTTAAAACGAGTGTGTCCACCAAAGCAGTAACAAATTCAGCATGCCGATTTTATTTTTTTAAGACCCCCCCCACCATTTCACGCGTGGAATCAATAAAGCGACTGAAATCATGTTTATCCTGTTTTCAATTGTCAAGCCCAGTACAATAGGAAGTCGAGATGTTGCATATAACTAATTTTTCAATTGGCACACGTTTTACAGAAAACGATGAATAATAATAATAATAATAAATAATCTATAAGTAGGCTATAGATTTATAGATTTATGCCTATAACAGCTATGAAAGTCGGTTTGCTTTTAAAAAGCCAAATAATCTAATAAAATGTAACGTTATCATTGCTCTGTCTTAAGGACTAAATTTGGGCTGATTTTTTTATTGACCCGAAAATAACAGAAACATTTAGATTACATTATTGTAAAGACGACTGACTGCTGTAATCCTGTTAAAATCATTAATCGAATAATTCAAAACAGACAAAACGGCTCTGTGCACTTGTTTGAGCATTTGTACAATAAATTCATTTCTTTCAACAACCAGAGACTAGTTATTGTTCATGTTCAAATACGAAGTGCATCTGAATCCACTTCCCAACTTATGCAACAAGTTTCTATCATGCGTATGCATCTGTATCTTCAGGTTTACTTTGAGAAAAATTGGGGGAAAACAAAACTTTCCTTTGGAGATGTCTTCAAGGTAAAATGATTCACAAATAATGTGTTCAAGTTGTTTGTTTAAAAGTCTAAAGATGCAAAAACTTCGATTTTATTTCTTTAGCTTTAATTTAAGATAATAAGATATAGATTAAATACGCGTGTGTACGTGTTTTAAAGAGCGAGAGAGTGAGAACGCGTGTGATAACAGTTGACATTATGATAACTTCATGTCAATATTTACAGAAGATGATAGAGCTTGCTCGTCTTGCAAACTCGTAATATACTTTGTTCAAAAATATGTGGCGATGACACTGTTAAATCAGCTTATTAGATTTGGGAAGCATAAGAGAGAGAGAGCATTCCTCTCTTTTTTTTACTAATATTTTCAAGTATACTCTCTAAATTAACTTCTGAAACTTACAGTAAGGTCAGGAGTACCGTGATAGTGTAAAATGGGCGGGCAAAGGCAGCCCTGAATCCAATCAGACAGCCTACATAAACACACGAGCCTTCACTTGATAATTAATCATCGTAATTAATGAGTATATCAGCTGACCTTCAGTGCGTCAAATAGTTTGAGGGCAGCATCATGCTGTTTTCGATCTAATTATAATGGGGCAGTGAAACATAAACCTAAAGTGCCCCATTTTAAAGCACATATATAGCCTATCTGCCACAATGCGTACACACCCCACTACAGTAACACAATTCAATGCATGCACGCAGTACTAAATAGATGCTAACATGATTATACTGTGATTATTTTGAATCAAGTCTATGGGAATCATGGCATGGCATATGATTTACAGCACTGGGACAATTTGACAGTGCATAAAACTGACCCCTGACTTTAACCTTGTTTTCAAGTTCAGTAAACACCGCAGGACGCCAAATGTCACTGCATCCAGTAAAACAACATATACACTCATCATGCAGCGATACTTTCCTTTCTCTCTCTCTCGCTCTCTCTCTTTCTCTCTACACACACACACACACACACACACACACCTTCCCATGCTTACCGACACGATGAGCTCTTTACAACCGGATTTCAGTCCCATCCCCAAATATATTATCATTGCCAAACCATGCATATACATGTACCTGTAAGTTTTGCGTGTTATCCACAGTTTGTCACTGAAAGCAATCATTTGTTTTAGTGCATAATATGTTCAGTGTGCTCCGAAGGCACGGCGCTTCCTGCATCCATCCGGCGGGTCTCGTCCAGCAGCATAATCGCTTTTCCACCATTTCCATGATCGAATCTCAGCATCCATGGGCAAAAACTCCGTATCGGACGGTGTTGTTTGCTTGTCTCTCGGCTCTTGATTCTGCCTTATCCGTGCATTTAAAGATACGCGTGCATTTGAATAGCCGCGCGAGCAGTTATGGATCCGGCGCGGGCTGCAAGGGAATCAGTATGCAAATTATTTCAGTAACAATCGAAATGTTCGATCTGTGATCTGCCCACTCGCCTCTCTCTCTCTCTCTCTCTCTCTCTCTTTCACATTCATGGCCCTCTTAAAGCACATTTCTCTTAACATAACAGTGTTTTTTTTTTTTAAATAAACATTTTAAATATTAGCTGCATATTAAAAACAAAAACTCTGTCAACATACTACTGATTATTTCAAATACAATGCTGGTTAAAATTACTCGATCTGCTTTGGAATGTGTGAACACAGCAGAATGTGTTTAAAATGTATTTAGATATTTGAAAACATTATTCAATCATATATTTATTATAAAGAGAATATAGTACAGCACAGACTCAAGGATATGCAAATCGATTATTGTAAAACAGTGCACGTACGCGAACAAGAATAGCAAAAAAAATTAGCCTTAAATACAATATCCCGTATTCCTAATACCATAATTCTATTCTTGGTATTTTCTGTTAAAATCCACTTATTTGTTAAGAAAGACATAAAACAAATAAGCAATAAAATGCATTTACAACTACACATCATATATTATTATCCGCATAAACCATAACAGGATTTGCGGATTATTTCTGATGTCCTTTAAAAAAAAAACATTCTCAAAATTAGATTAGAATTACATATAACCCCTATATTTCTGAAGCAGTCATCTGCCCTATATAATCAATAGGTACTGTGTGATTAATGTCTATATGTTTATCTTTATTTATGTCTATCTTTTTATCTTTTTTTTCTTTATTAACAGGAAAAATGCGGTTGTAGTTAATACATTTGATGTATCACAATAAATAAAGAATAAACATGATCACATTTAATAGGCTATATCAAATCTAAAATTGCTGAATGTATTGAAAACATGCAGCAATATAAATCTTGCAGTGCCCCTGGCCATAACCCATAATATTTATCATATATATAATTCTGTAATAAATTATACTTTTTTTTTGTGTGTGTGTGACTGGATGGCATTTGAGGAATCATATGGCTACAGTACACCCAACAGAACAAACACACAGAGAGACAAAGACAACATTGAACTGTTACATGCATTTGAGCTTCATCTTGGAGTTGCAGGCCATCTGCCATTGAGATGGGTTTGAGGATAATGTGTCAAGGGTCACTAGCAGGGTTCAAATGGCAACCAATGGTCACTCCATTGGACCTAAATCCTCAGTTCTGCTTAGTTTAATGCTGATGATCATCTTGAAAAACACACTTGTTTTACTAAATCATTTATATGAATACACTACATCTTAACTTAACCAATAACACAACCATTTCCCCAATCTTACTGCATGCAAGGATTGAGAATTGCTAAGGTAGCATCCAAATTTGGCTTTAGGGTAAATTTATAGCCCACACACACTGAGCAATGTCTGAATTATTCAGATTTGGTCACTGAGCTGATACCGGTGCTGTTCCTGAACCACAGTGCGGTTTCCGAGCAGACCAGAGCTTGTTGATAAATCAGGCTTTGGCCATGATAATCTTTCATCATTAATATTTAATTAACAAGAGGCATCTTGGTGCCTGAGCTGTACAGAGACTTAATTTAGCAGCTCTGTCCAGCCTTACAGGCAATGGCACTGTTCAAGAACATTTACATAAATGCCTGAAGTATATTAATAATTACGTTAACTGATAGATAGATAGATAGATAGATAGATAGATAGATAGACAGACAGATAGATAGATAGATACTCATTGATCTGTTGACTGAGGTTCACTTTAGTGTGGACAATATTTTCAGTAACATTGGGAGGGTTATTTTGAAACGCATGGCCTCAGGTGAGTGAATCTGGTTCAGACGCACACAGTGTCTGTTGGAAATAGATTAAAGAGACTTCAAAGCCATCTGACTACCATTTATAGACATATTGACACACACAGAGTATAGATCTGTTTAGTATAACCTTCATTAGTGAAGACACTATCTCAGCCACTGCTGTGAGCTATGCGTAATGTGTCAGAGGTATAGCACACACACATACTTACTCATGCGCACATACCTAAATGGACAAATCTGTTTGATTTCCCGCATTTCCTGTGATAATCTGAGTAATTTCCTGGATTAATTGCAACAGTTCATATGACAAAAAAGGAAATCTTGCTTAGATTTCCTAGTTGATTTTTACTCAAGAAAAAGACCCCATTATCTCACATGATGCCTCTAGAAATCTCATTAACATTAATCTGTGCTCAAATTTGTCAGGATACCTAAGTATGCAATTAAAAGTCAAATGATGGGACAAGAGGAATAATTTATTCTTTTTGACAAAGTGAATAAGGATATTTTTTCATTCCCTCTCACAGCAGAGCACTCGGAAACCACAGAGCATTCCTGTGTGCCGAAAGTGTTTAGAAAATCAGTTTTCCAAACAATTACCTACAAAGCCCTGGAGATAAATTATCACTCGGTCGCTCGCCTGCATGCAGAAACTTTACTGCTGTGAAAACGAGACTCTGACGGATCTGTCATCGGTAGCACACATCCTCAAATTTATGTGAGTGTTCTGCCCACAGGTGTCTCTGAGCAAACCCTGTTAAATGCTGCTATCAAAGCACTCATTGTTCTCCATTGTTCAACTAATCTGTGTGGTGGTTAATGCATTACTAAAACAACTAGTGGCAGGTAAACACACGTATGACTGCAAGAAGTAAAAGTTTCTCACTCTCAGGGGGGCAACTGCTTTTGTGAGCTGCCAAGTCTGAGAAATACTCCATAGCTTATATTTCAGTCAAAAAAATAATAAAACGCATAGGTTTGATATGGGAAGTTCTGTCATGATTTGGAACCAATCCTAATGGGACTACATATGAATCTAATTTAAAAATAAGATTATTTATTTATTTTTATTTTTTTGGTGTGTGTGTGTTTGATTCCAAATTATGTAAAAAATTCCATTAGCAATCTTACATACATTCTTTAGGGTATAATGACTGTATGCATACAATAGTTATAGCAAAAAGCACACATTTCTACATGATGAATAAATGAATATATATTATACTAAAATACTAAAACTTATTTTTATAATACATGTGTGTATTACATGATGACAGCTTTGTCTGAGGAACAGACTGAAATTTAAGTCATCATTCATTGAAAATCCTCCTCTCAGCCAAAGTTCTCATATTAAATATGGCACTTATCGAACTAGGTTCTTGTGTATCTTGTAACCAAAAAGTCATCAATGTCAAACTTGATGTCTAACTACACCATACTTCATCTAAAATGTGCATTAAAGATGAGGACATTACATAAACAACAAGGGAAATCAGTACTGGCTTGTGTTGCCACCTTGTGGACAACCGATTAGTGCAAAAAAGAAGAAAGATAAAGGCGCATGTGCAAGCTGAGAGTACAGAGTAAGCTGTTAGAAAAATCATGTTTGATGTCCCAGTTCAAAGGCTACATCCTTCGAAGGCTGCGTTCAAAGACCAAATGCGTGACAGCAGCACGACGAAGGCTGTCCCATTTCAAAGGTTTCTTCAAATGCGGCCTTGAAATACGCCCTTCATTTCCCGGGCCACAAAGGATACAACTATTGGATCCTTCACAGCCCAGACGATTCCAAGACTCATGCGCCAATGATGAGAGAAAATGCTGCATTATACTTAGGTACTGGGTTTCAACCAAAACAACAACAAAAAAGTAAATGTTGACATTTCCTACAAAGATGCACTTTTATAGATATTTTATACTTTTTATTATGTACATAAATGGCCCAAAGTGAACATTTTTAGACATGCTGTGAAGCTTGTTTTGTTTTCAGACAGTTGAAACGCATCGTAACATATCGTCCATCCCATTTAACAATGCTCGGTTCGATCTTTGCAGACTTTCGAAAGTCCACATCCTTCAAAAGATGCAGCCTCTGAATTGGGACACAGGTAAAGACTTTCGAAGTAAGACGAGACACTCATATTTCCATGGATGGGAGAAAAAGCAATGCAAAATATGGAGGAATAAGTACCGCCTTCTAAATAAAACAGCCAGTCACCAATTGGTAAAGTCATTGCATCACCACAAATGCTGTTAGAAGCTCTGGTTGCCATAGAAACATCCAATGTCCTGAGGTGCGCGCTTTGGACTGAACATGGGCATTGGCTGAAATGTATGTTTTTATAAACACTATTTGAGCATAAGAAAGAATGGGTCAGATTCTGTAGCTGGTTTGAAATATGTTGTTTCAATGTGAGTGTGGCATACTCTAAAAATACGAAATACACTTTTGGGATTTACAATGCTTCAGTATTTATTTTGTTTGAATGTTGATTTAGAATGCGAAGTTGTGGAGAAATTTGGGAGATGAAAAGAAACCCATCATGATTCTCAAAATAAATATTAAACAAACACAACAAACGGATTTACAGGCTATTCACAATTAGCACGTTCAAACTAAAGGATTAATACGTAAACAAATTTGGTTCACAACTACACACATCCCCCTGCCCCTTAAAGATAAACAGAACTTTTGTGTTCCATCAAAAAATAGCATCATACAGATTTGGAATTACATGAGGGTAAGAAAGACAGTTTATTAATTTTTGGGTGTTCTTTTTTGTTGATCTTTGTTCATTTTAGCCTCTGCATTCAATGTTTAACAATGAATTATGATATAATGTATTCTCAGATCTAAAATCATCATCACAGATTAGATATTACGTTTCATTTTATAATAAACTATAGAATAGTCTGTAGAGAGTTAAATGATACTGGAAGTCGTGCATCCCTGTGAGACAGAGAGATGTATGTTGCTCTCTGAGACTGAGGCACACATGCACAGCTTGTGTGTCTTTGTGCCAAAGAGATGTTATTTTTCCCAGAAGGGATGATAAAGCCGATCGATACACGCATACCAACCTGCAGGCATTCGGTCTAGAGTCCACTGAAATATCGAGGTGGACCAGCATGTCTGGATCAGCACTGTGACAGAAGCAGCTCTGTAAAACATTCCAATGAAGAAAAATCACAGAATCTTTACATTCTAGAAACAACTGCATGAAGCAGAAATCATTTATTAACATTTTTATAATGCCCTAAACCAATAAATAACAACGTGCAAGATCGTTTGTTGACTTGTGGTTATGATTGAATTAAAGTGGCTGTTGCAGGTCTGTGTTGTTTTGTATGTTGAAGGATTCTGATTTTAGCTTTTGCTCTTAATCTTTAATATGGTCAGACTGCAACATTTCAGTTCAAGTAATTGAATTTTTTTAGAAATATACTCGGTTCTCAGAAGCCAAGTAGACTGGCAATTGAAACAGCATAGCTGGCTGTTTATGTGTGAGTGTCTTTCGGCTGTTATTTTGAAGAAAGGATTCCATTAAATTGGTATGAATGGATCTATTTTGGTTAGAAATGTGAATTCAGTATTTTTGGTGAGAAGTCTGAGATGAGTGAGTTTTGGATAGCTTTTGTTTTTGGATTGTTTCAAGGCAAGTTTGAGATGAGTTTGGAATAAGGTTGGTTGGGATAAATTTGAGGGTAAATTGGGATGATTTTTGTTTTTGAGATTACTTTTCATTTTGAGGTAAAACCGTACAGAGTTTGGAGAATGAATTGAGCTTGAGGTTTGTTTTGGATATGTTTGAGCTTTTTGGATAGTTTTGGGATAAGTTCTGTATAAGTTTTGAGTTTGAGATAAGTTATTTTTATATTTATTTGGATTTGTTCAGGATAATTTAATTAATTAATTTATAATTTATGCATTTAGCAGACGCTTTTATCCAAAGCGACTTACAGTGCATTCAGGCTATACATTTTTTACTAGTAGGATGAGTGTGGGTTGGGTTTGGCCTTATACTTTAACAATATTGTTTGTAAATGAAGTTCAGAATGGATGTGAAAAGATATCTATCTGCAGAGAAACTGTATTCATCACCAGAACGACCAACCGGTGGCATTTCTTTACCAGCCCATTTGTTTGTTTGTTAGTGTAGCATCATATATTGTGGCCCTGATGCAACTACACCAGAAACAACAAATAAATCTCTCACAAAAAGTCCATGTAACCCCCTTTGTGATTATCTATCATGATGCCATGGCCAATAAAAAGGCAAAACACACACTGAAATGCTGAGCGAGTGGAAGTGGCCCATCTATTTCCTGCTGTCCCTGCGGTGCTCTGTCTTCCTGCCAGCAGAGTGCTTCCTTCCGATTACACAATCACACATCTAACAGCACTCACGAACCGCATCTCCGGAAATGCTAATCTCTGAAAGTTCTAGAGCAATTCAGTTCTTCACAGCAAGTCTTCACATCCCAAGTCTAGAGATGGCCTATTACATCCATGAGAGGAAAAAGTTGTAAATACAAATGGTCATGCTTAAACACAACCCAAATCCAAAAGCCTACCTCATGGGTGTCCAAACCTGTTCCTGGAGGGCCACTGCCCTGCAGAGTTCAGCTCTGATCCTAAACCAGCTAATCGAGGTCTTCAGACTTCTAAGTGTGTTGGCGCTGGTTGGAACTAAGACCTGCAGGATGTTGGCCCTCCAGGAGCAGGATTGGACAGCTCTGGCCTACCTAAATGCAACATGTATTTGTTATACATCAGCAATTTGTTCCAGATTACCCAACTCAACAAATTATTTTACTTTTAATATTTAGATTATTAATCAAAATTGTAAGTAAATTGATCAAAACTTGAATGAGGGTAATTTCCATGAAAAAACAAAGTTTTGAACAAAAAGCCGAGAAAATCGCATTTTTGTCAAAGACTATGTCTGGATAGGGTTCATAATGATGATTAAAACATAGATGGAGTAGATCACTTCCATCGACACACCCCCAAAGCTTACACAGTCCTATACCACCACTTCCCAGGTCATCATTATGTTAGGTAAAATTAGCCGGTTTTGATTTATATGCTGTAAAATGTTTGATGATCACGTTATTTTACATATGCATCTGCTTACTACAGTAGATGGCTTGTTCCTGCTTCTTCTTCTCCTGTGTTTGATCCAGAGATTTAGTACTCTTTCAGAATATGTGTAATAGCGCCACCTACCTGTTATATGCATATAACAGTGAAAACATGAAAAGCTGGAAAATTCCGTCAATGGTGGGGAACTGTTGTCTCATAAATGACAGACAATTCTGTCAGTGGCAGGGAATGAGTTAACATGTTAGACTGCTTAACCATTCAGAGGAAGGCATTCATAGTGTTACAGAGTCAGAGTGATTACATTCGTCTGGAAGAAGCGTATATATGTCTTACTAAAGACCATCACCCAGCACACAGTGATCGACTTGTTTTGCAGTCGTGTTGGTGTGCACACTACACAGCTGCAGAATGGGTGCATCAATCCTGGACCTGTCATACTAGGCAACAACTCAAAACATCAAAAGGTGACCCGTTTGAGTCGTGTAGTGTGTGGTTGGATTTAGTTGCCTACACATTAAACAGAGAAAGAACTAACAATATTTACACAGAAAGAAAAAAATATATATATACATACACTTCACCTGTAAAAACACTGTTCATCATAGTGGACAATATGCTGTTTTGTTCAAGAGACTATAGGGACTATCCAATTAAAAACAATGTGTGTTTGTGTGCTGAGGAGTAGGTTTCCATCTCCTCTCTTCTCCTCTACCACCTCTGTAGTGATAAGCTCTTATCACTGTAGTGTGACTTTGAAATCAGGGTTGTGACCTTTTTGCTCCACCTCCCACAGAGTGAGCTGAGAGTGTTAACATGTCCAGAGTGTTTTCATGTATCCTTAGCTCCACCTGTGGGGAAATTCTTGACTCAGCTCAATTCAAGTACAGATATCTAGAGCTTGTGTACATTAAGAGCTTGCATTGACAAATCTGGTGACACGGTGACTCAGTGGCACTCAGTGGCACTGTTGCCTCACAGCAAAAAGGTCCTGGGTCCTGGGAGTCCTAGAGCCAGGAGGTCTTTCTGTGTGGAGTTTGCATGCTCTCTCCATGTCTGCATGAGTTTTATCCAAGTGCTCTGGTTTCCCCCACAATCCAAAGAGATGAATTGGACACTATAAATTGCTCATTGGTGTGAATGTATTTGTGAGTCCTGTGCTGGACTGGCCATCCATTCACGGTATCACCTGCCTGTGGCCCAAGATGCCTGATAGGCTCCAGCCCCCAGTGACCCTGAAGAGGGTAAAGTGGAAAATAAACAGGAATACGAGGTAGCTGAAGTTGGTGAGTAAATGATGACAGGATTTTCATTTTTTGGTGAACTATCCATTTAAAACCTTTATGATTTAAGATGTGTGCACTATGCATTCAATGTGTAAAGAACGTCCCAGGTTACGTATGTAACCATGGTTCCCCGAGGGAACGAGACGCTGCGTCAGAAAACGCTAGGGGAACGCCTTCAGCGATACCAAGCTCTGAATCATATGTGTAATCAGTCGAACGATGGGCGAGACGTCAGCGGCGGGTGACGTCATGACCAGGAAGCTTTAAAAGCACGTGAGGTGCAGCCGGCGCTAGCTTCTTAGGAGTGAAGCAAGCTCTAGTAGGGATGCCGGAAGTATGGCCTTGCGACGCAGCGTCTCGTTCCCTCGGGGAACCATGCAAATTTTCAAAAATGTCCTAAATTTTTTTTTTCAGAAACAGGAAATTAACATGAATACATATAAACAAATAACAAATAATAATAATAAAGCCATGAACTGAAATAGTGAGTGAATGAAAAGAGGGTGAAGGTATAGAAGGACAGCATTAGATAACAAGCTTGCATGAAAAGAATCGGGCCTATATGACTGACTCTTTCTGGTCCTCACACAGTGAAATTAAATCATTGCTGTGCTCAGAGATGCTCAAGGGTCATGCTACAGTAATCTGCTGCATTTACAGCAACCTAGAGAGAAATGAAAAGACATTATTTGCAATCAGAGAGCGATAAAAAGACAGGGGGAAACAGAGAGTGCACACACATGAGAGAGAGATACATACCTGCTCAAGAGATACAAGTCTTTTACTAAATCTCTCTACAAAAAATATCTTCTTTATTAAACTTTACAATCTTATAATAACCATTATATATATACACCACAATATTAGAAAACTCCTTAAAATTAAGTAAAATTAAAGATAAATAAATAAATAGAATTGTATATGTTTGTGAATGCTATTAGTGTATTTTTATGTATACTTTTGCCTATATGTCTGTAAGTGTGTGTGTAGAGATAAAATGACTTTAGCCCATATGATAGCATCTTTAAAATGGACAGCTGGTCACCCTGCTGCCCAATGACCTCTGCAATCAAGGTCACTGACCAGACCATAAGACCAGAATGGACACACACACACACACACACACACACACACACTGACCAATGGCAGTGCGATCATGAACAGATGTAGTGTACTGCTAAATTTTAGCTGAAATTGTCAGTAAATTGTAATTTAAAACAGATTTTTTTCATATCCCAAGTTTTTGTTGGTTGCCACAAAACTTGTATATAGGTTAGTTACATACACTAGCGTCCAACATTATATTATAATATGAAATGTTTCTTGAATGCTTTCTGAAGGATCATGTGACACTGAAAACTGGAGTAGTAGCTGATGAAAATTTACACCCCCCCAAAACAAAACAAAAAATCTATTAAATAGAAAAGTTATTTTTAAATTGTAATAATATTTCACAATATTACTGTTTTTACTGTGTTTTTGAGTAAATAAATGCAGCCTTGGTGAGCATAAGAGACTTATTTAAAAAACAATTAAAATATTAATTACTTCAAACATATTAAAAAAAAAAACATAAATATACCATATATTATAGTCTATTATACACTATATTAAATTCAAATTCTGATTGCTGTAGTGCAAAAACAAAACAAAACAATGTTTTATGAAAACTGTAATATCATTTTTACTTTTCTGTTGATTTTAAGTTGAAATTTGACCTTTGCATGTTTTCATAGGATTAGACTACAGTTTTTTCAATGTATAGGTGCCGTTACAAGCATCCCAGGTACTGAAATGTGTTTATGCGTGATGTTTTGGCTCTGCTGCTGTGCTGATTTCAGTGGTACAGTCTGTGATGGCTGATTTTAACATTACGCTGGTGAGTTGTGGGGTTTCATCAGCGTAATGGAGTGTGTGAGGGGAGTGTGTACTGCAGAGAGAAAGAAAGCATGCTGGCAGCAATCCTCGAGAAAATGTTGAGAGCTGCGAGCAGTGCTTCTTAGAACATTATCATTCCATCATATAGCAATCTTATACCAATAAGTAATGAACACTAATCACAAAAGATATACGCTTAAATCTTGAACACAATGTTGCAAAGAGTATTATGAAATATAACACACACACACACACACACACACACACACAAAGTGTCCTGCAGCAATATATATGTGCTTGACAGTGTAATACACAATGGCTTTTTAACTCAGCTGATTGATTACAGTAGCGATAAGGGATAGATTGATTGATTGTCTATTCCAGAAACAGTGGCAGTGGAACCGCTGATCAATATGGTTCTTCCCTCAACATTCAACAGCACAAAACAATTAACATGTGGCCCGGGAGAGGGGGATGATGGGATACATGCAGTGCAAAATGGCAGACTGCCATTTGGAAGATGCAGACTTCAGATTCTATCTCCAAATGGTGCTGGAGAATTTTTTAAGAGTCCAGGATAAGATAATAAAGGACAAAAAATAAATAAATAAATAAGCACAGCATCTGTCGCCTGCAAAAAGATCTAAAAAAGAACTACACCCCAAAATTTAAATGTTGTTATATATTGCTCCAAAACTGCATAACTTACTTTCTTCAGTGAAACATAAACTAAGACTTTCATTTATTTATTTATTAATTTATTTTTGTCCATACAATTGTCACGATCTGTGCTAGGAGGAGCGCGGAACGAGGAACAAGGAGACGTGGAGTACATAAACAGTCTTTAATCCTGGGAATGACAGGGGAATTTCACAACATCCAACAAGTAGAACCGACAAAGGAAGACTACACAGACTGGGGCTAATAAACACAGGGCAATCAGGGGAACACAGGTGCATGGAATCAATCAAATTAACACAATTAACACAAGGAGAAACTGGGTCACGGGGAGCAAAACACACACAGATAGTCCAGAACCCTGACAATTCGCCCCCCTCCCGGAAGGTGCGTCCTCGCACCGTAGAACAACATAGAAGGAGGAGGTTCCGGAGGAGGACGGACACCCGGGAGGGGACCGGCAGACAGAGTCCAGGGAGGAGATAGGAGGGGCTTGGAGCAGGAGGAGCCCAGCTGGACCCAGGCCACAGCCATAATGTCAGCCCATGGTGGAGCCAACGGAGGGAGGAGCCATGGAGGAGGAATGGCCGCCGACTCCAGGGGGCCGACCAACGGCGGCGGAGCAGGTGGTGGAGG
>NW_015626380.1:233077-249308 GCF_001515625.1 Sinocyclocheilus rhinocerous
GAAATATAACACACACACACACACACACACACACACACACAAAGTGTCCTGCAGCAATATATATGTGCTTGACAGTGTAATACACAATAGCTTTTTAACTCAGCTGATTGATTACAGTAGCGATAGGGGATAGATTGATTGATTGGCTATTCCAGAAACAGTGGCAGTGGAACCGCTGATCAATATGGTTCTTCCCTCAACATTCAACAGCACAAAACAATTAACATGTGGCCCGGGAGAGGGGGATGATGGGATACATGCAGTGCAAAATGGCAGACTGCCATTTGGAAGATGCAGACTTCAGATTCTATCTCCAAATGGTGCTGGAGAATTTTTTAAGAGTCCAGGATAAGATAATAAAGGACAAAAAATAAATAAATAAATAAGCACAGCATCTGTCGCCTGCAAAAAGATCTAAAAAAGAACTACACCCCAAAATTTAAATGTTGTTATATATTGCTCCAAAACTGCATAACTTACTTTCTTCAGTGAAACATAAACTAAGACTTTCATTTATTTATTTATTAATTTATTTTTGTCCATACAATTGTCACGATCTGTGCTAGGAGGAGCGCGGAACGAGGAACAAGGAGACGTGGAGTACATAAACAGTCTTTAATCCTGGGAATGACAGGGGAATTTCACAACATCCAACAAGTAGAACCGACAAAGGAAGACTGCACAGACTGGGGCTAATAAACACAGGGCAATCAGGGGAACACAGGTGCATGGAATCAATCAAATTAACACAATTAACACAAGGAGAAACTGGGTCACGGGGAGCAAAACACACACAGATAGTCCAGAACCCTGACAATTCGCCCCCCTCCCGGAAGGTGCGTCCTCGCACCGTAGAACAACATAGAAGGAGGAGGTTCCGGAGGAGGACGGACACCCGGGAGGGGACCGGCAGACAGAGTCCAGGGAGGAGATAGGAGGGGCTTGGAGCAGGAGGAGCCCAGCTGGACCCAGGCCACAGCCATAATGTCAGCCCATGGGGTGGGAGGGCGGGCATTTGTGAGCCTCCGGGCATTCGGGGCTAAACTCTGGATCAGGAGCCCCCTCTAGGCTGAACCTGGGAACTGGATTGCGCTCTGGAGGAGCGGACACTTGAGGGCGCTTTCTAGGAGAGGGCACTGGAGGGTACTTTCTAGGAGCAGGCACTGGAGGGCGCATTCTAGGAGCGGGCACTGGAGGGCGCTCTGAACTGGATTCGGGGGCTAGAGCTCTCTCCTCTTCGTTTTGGCACATACGCCGCACCATACTCAGCTCACCCTCAGCCACGGTGCAGGGGGCGGAGCCCCTCTCCGCGCTCACACCGTCCGCGGCTCTCTCCCTCGTGGTGGGCGTTGTTGCCAGCTCACACACCTTGACTGACGTCGTCAGCAGCTCTGGCTCCACGGCGAACCTCAGCTCTGTCGCTCCGTGCGGCAATGGCTCGTCGGTCGCGGTGGGCTCCGGCTCTCCGTCAGCGGTGGGCTCGGGCATGTGCTCCACGCATCGGGGAGATGGTGGGCTGGGCACTGGGTCGGGAGTGGAACTGGCGAGATACTCCTGGGAACAGGTGGGGGACGGAGATCCATTTCTCGCCAGAATCCACTCCACGAAGGCGGCGAATTCCGCTCGAGGACCATCTTCGGACGACGGCGCGTCGTCCGGGTAGCTGGTAAGTTCGGCGAGGGCCAGAAACAGTCTGGTATGGTCCTCGAGCGAGCGCTCCTCCTGCTCCAGCAGGAGGAGGAGGAATTTGGGGTGAAGGAGGGGATCCATGGAACACAACGGAAACAAAACACTGACGGAAAAAACAAAAATGGAGGGTAGACACACGGAGGTTACTGTTTCTTTGGGTCGGTTCTTCTGTCACGATCTGTGCTAGGAGGAGTGCGGAATGAGGAACAAGGAGACGTGGAGTACATAAACAGTCTTTAATCCTGGGAATGACAGGGGAATTTCACCACATCCAACAAGTAGAACCGACAAAGGAAGACTACACAGACTGGGGCTAATAAACACAGGGCAATCAGGGGAACACAGGTGCATGGAATCAATCAAATTAACACAATTAACACGAGGAGAAACTGGGTCACGGGGAGCAAAACACATACAGACAGTCCAGAACCCTGACAACAATGAACAACATTTTTCTAAATATTTTATTTTGAATTTAAATTTTTAGGTGGGGAATCCAAGTAACAAGATAATTTGTTAATTCCATATGAGGCCATTTTTGGTGTTTTTTATTAATCAGTGTAGTCATGTTAATAAGCAAATAAACAAAGGAAAATAGAAAGCACTTAATTGTTGGAGTGTTTTTATTGGTATTTAATTCTGATTATTAACTCCACTGTTTATTGGGATAAATCTATTGATAAATTTAAAACATGAAGAGAAATGTGAACAAAGGGGAGGAAGATGGAGGATAATGCACGTCATGCGTGTACGCTTGCCATGAAGCACGTATGTGTGTGTGTCAGAGAGACCTTAGAAATTATTACTATTGATTTCTATCCTTGAGACGTGGAAATGTTACCAGATGGCTGCAGGATGATCGTGGCACAAACCTACCATTTGTTCACTGGCTAAAGGAGGTGAACTCCTGTAAATTCACCCATATTCCTTTTAATATGACAAGAAGTATACATCTCTGCTTCAGAAAGCTCACACATTTAGCAATTATTTGTTAGCTCATACTATTATAAGACAATGTTTATTGTGATATTTTCATGTTTACTTGCTCCTCATCACAGAATATTATCAGAATTTTTGACCCGTGAGATGCCAGTCAAACTGTCTTGTTTCAGAAGTTCCCGCGCTGCTCTGCCATGTGCCGAGTATTCAAATTACAGCAACAATTCAATAAAAATTAAGTCTGCAAACTGGCTCTCGGTATGAATTACACAGAGGCACAATCTGGCAACTTCAAAACTCTCCCAAGTGGTTGGAGATGCTATTGATTTAAATTCTTACATGATTTCAATATTGATAAGAAGATACTAAACTCAGCTGAGGGATATGAAGTATTGGATGAGGAATTTATTATTTATGGGTGATATTTTTGAAATGTGTGAAATTCTCACTAAATATTTGATGTGTTTAAACACGAGAATGCGTAAATAAATCAAAATATATTCTCTGGATTTTTAATTTTTGTATAGAGTTCAATAAAGTTCAATACAAGGCTACTTCTGAGTCTTTTTTTTTTTTTGGTAAAAAAGCAACAACAACAACATGTTTTTGTTTACATCGGTTAAGCTCATAATATGGCTTTAAGTACATATTTACATGTCAAGAAGACATGAGAGGCCCAGATAACTGTGAATACATTACAAATATTAAAAACAAATTATAATTAAAATATAGTTGAGCTTGTTCATTAAATGGCTTTATCATTAAGCAGATCAATCAAATCAACCAATCAATCAATCAATCAATAAATATCATCTATCTATCTATCTATCTATCTATCTAATTTTATAATTTTATTGTAAAATGCAAGGGAAAAACTTGTAGTTCTGTTATGTTAGTTTTTTTAGACAATGAGATTGCAGATGGGAAAAACTCAGCTCAATAAAAAACTAATTCAACAAAAATAATTTATTATTTTTTATGTATTACTGTAACAGTATCAGTTGTTTAGTTATGTAAGATGGTCAGGTTAGTTGCCAGGTGTTGAGGTTGAAAAAACAAAACAATAAAATGTATCTCACAGGGACCAAAATATTTCACACATCTTATTGTAAAAATGCAAACAAACACAACGTTTGGTTTAATTCATTTAGACGGGTAAGAAGCTGAAGTTAATTTCTAGTCCTAATTTCTAACCAACCGCAGCATAACAGGACATTCAGAGAGACCAACATATTCTATACGTCTTATTGTCCCATTGCTAGCAAACACATAGTTTATAGGTATAGGTAGTGTTTAGGTTAGTTAAGTTAGATCCTGTGTATTTTCTTGACATTCTCTGAGATATGAAGTGCTCTGACCAACTGAGTCGATTGTGGTGTGACTTAGTCCTACATGGCTGGGCCTTGATCTGTGAGACTGTGATTATGAATTCTATTGTAGCTTCTCCACCAGCGTTTGCCACAACATGTATGAAAGATTCTGCTCTCCCTCCCCCTCTGTTGTCAAAGAGCAATTTTCTTTGTTTCCATAGAGCCACGATTCTGTCAAAATCCCAGCGAGAGCAGGAAAGGGAGGAAAAATCAATCGCTCTCCATACAACACTGTGCGCCTCTGGCCAGAGAGACAGAAAGGAGAAAGAGAGGAACACAAGAAGAATAAAAGAAATATACAGCAAAAAGTGAAGAGAATGGCAGATAGATGTAGAAACATGTTACTGTTCGCTCTGACAAAATGACATGCATGCCCTGTGTGTGTGTGTGTTTGTGTGTATGTTTGGCATTGACAGGGAGAATGATCCATCTTCCGAGGCATCACTTCACCTGTCTAAATCATTGTGTATCACACACACAAAATCTGTCTTTTCATTTTATACGCACGTTTAGCTAGCAAAGACTTCTATATCTCCCCCTAACTCTAGAAAACTTTTAGCATTTTTATGAAAAAAATACAGAGATTCTGAAGTCCTAAAAGAACAATGTGACGAGTGGCGCAGGGGTCGCTCATTATCATTTACTCCACCGGCCTCGCTCCGTTCCCACGGCTCTCGGACAAATTTTGCTAATTTTTACTTGTAATTTGGAAATGGGGTTAGCACTGCTTTTTACCCAGGATTGTGAAACCCAGCTTTTGCAGTGTTAACCCCACATTTCGTTGCCAAACTTGTTTCATAGTGTAAAATGAGTCAGTGTTAGAATGTTAAGACTAGATGCTTAGCAACAGACACCCAATCATGTACCTCATATTCACATGCTTTAGACAATCACAGAAAATTTGTTTTTATAAACAGTCAGTGTTCAACGGGAAAACTGTAAAATGGTGCTGGAAAATTGTAGTGAGGAAGAGACCGTTTAATTATTACCCTTACAGTCTGAAATGTCCATTCAGGAAAACTTGACAGAAGTCGTCTTTATGTAATGACAAGTGTGTACTGGTTTGTCCAGTCAATGTACAGTGTGAAACACCAACATATGAATACCCAGGAGCAGTGTGAAACATTAAATAAGATAATGTAGGATTCCATTTATCTGGGGTTTAGAATGATTCAAGGTTAACAATTTTCAAGTGTGAAAAGCCATTATGTGTTGTAACATTTACCCAGTGGTACTAACTGAATTGCTGAAAGTAAAGGATTACCAATTGGAGATTTGTTCAATTCACTGTCAGTGTGACCAGTTCTGCTTCTGCTTGGCTTCACAATTGCATTAGAAAGTCTATGAATGCATAAGAATGTTCTGTATTTCTCAAATTCTACAATTAAATAAACAGTACCAAAATGAACATTGTCAAAAAGAAAAAAAAATCACTTGCTTATTAAGCAAAATGCCTTGAGAGTGAATGAAAGTATATTCAGTATCTGGTGCAAATGTATAATGCTTCTCATTTGAATCAAAGCATTTTGGGACTCATCCATCCACAAATCAGTCTTTCAGTCGTGTGGCTCATTCATGTGGTCTTTGGCAAACTTCAGACAGGAAGCACTGTACTTCTTGGAGAACGGCTGCTTCCTTTTTGTTATCCTGCTATGCACATCATTCTTGTTCAGTGTTTGTGTGGTGGTGGACTCATGAAAACCTGCAAATGAACGAAATGACTACAGATTCTTAGATGTCATATTTTTTGTGACCTCCTGGAATATTATGTGTCTTGCTTTTTTTTTTTTTTTTTGGACACTTCCACAGTGGTGTATTTCTTTCATTTGTATCGTCTCTACTTGATGGTATGTTGGTGGACCCCAAAAAGTACTTTATAGGTATAACTACTGCTAATTAAAAAAGTTAAGAATCTGATACAATACTTATTTTGTACATACATGTTGTTCTGCAAAACTTTGAAGTAAATGCCCTAATATACTCAGCAAAGGGCCTTATTCATTCTTTGCACAGGGATAAAAAAGAAGTTTGAAATACCTGAGCAGTGGTATACAGTAAGCGAACATCCCAACGTTTATCCATGATGACGGCGTTTAAGATGATTATGTAGATATGTGCTGCACACTTTCCTCTCACTGAGAAAATAACAGAAATGACAGCAATGAGAAAACAGCAGTTAAGAAAGGATCTGATCACAAGCAATGTGGATATGCTTCCATGAGCTCTGCAATTCAGCATTCCAGTCATGTCAACAGTGTCACTGTCACTTTCAGAATAAAACTTACATTTCTATTATAAAGCAGCACTCCAATTCTTGTTTCTACTTGCGTCTGACCTCACAGAACGGACAGAAGAAATGAACTGAACATTTCCATGTCAAAGAAGGTGGAGCCACAGCACACACCAACTACTATTACATAACCACCATAGTAATCCAATGGTAAGTGTTTACCACTGTTTCAAACTCCTGGACAAGGTTAATTTTGCCCTGATTTTGTTTGAAATGATTTCACACTAGTTCCTTTTTTTTCTCGATTTTGCTTGAACTATGTCACATTTTCTACTATTGAGGTTGGGAAATTGAGATTGGTTAAACAGTACAATTACAGATGTATGCACAAAAGCTACTTTAAATGTAAGTACAATGTAATATCATGCATGTACACAAGAATGTATTTTTATTCATTTTGTATTTTGTATCTTTATTTCTATGGAAGTAAAAATAAAGTTAAAGAAATCTAGTATTAAGCGTGTCCAAAATAGTTACGTAAACTTTTCCTACCAGATGAGCATGAAAAACTAATTCCAATCTAACAAAGATATTAACTCCTGGACCATTTACTTGATTTGTATGGTATTTTTTTTTTGTTACAGGACTTCAAGATGAAGATCTGATCACCATGTATGTCAAGTGTCTTCCTTCATATGAGTTCATTATTGGGATTGCCATTATCTAAATGTATTAATTATTAATGATTTATTGTTTATATATATATATATATATATATATATATTGTTTATTAATTATTTTATTTTTATTTTTATTTTTTCATGGAATCACTGGAAATTAGTTACATTTCTCTTGGCTTAGTAGCAATAATCCACACTGACTCTATCAAGTCTGGAAACTCAAGAAAAAGTCCTTCACAACTTGAAGCACAGTCACAACGCAGGCCTTGGTGTTGGTGAACAAATTCACACGTTCAATAAAAGTTTGCCAACAGCTCTAATGATATAAGCAAACAGGTACGCAAGGGCCTTAAAGGCATGTGAAGAGCGCTCTTCTGTCCAAGACTCTTCATCTCAGGCAGCTAAGAGCCATTAGGTCTCTTATCTCGGCTCCTCGCCTCTCAAAACACTCGTCCGTCTCTCGCACTGTCTCTTTCAGTCCCTCTCCACACATCTTTCCATCCTCTCCCCCTCTCCAAATGCTCCTTCAGGCTTTTAAGACGAATCTTCATCCTTCTCCAAGGCCTCAGAGTCAATGCAGCAGAAACGCAGCGGTACAAAAAAGAAGAAAACCGAAGACAGCATTCATCCGCCCCTTTCTCCACGTCCTTCTGAAGAGCCCTTCAGCTCACGACACAGACATAATGTGAGACTAGAGCATTAAGAAACTCTCTTTCATTAGAGGAAGATTTGGATGGAGGGATGAGAGGGAAATGGCCTTTTATGTTTCCGAATGTCTCTGTTCTTCCTGATGAAAAAGTTTCTGCGCAAAGAACAAGAAGACTCTGTAAATGTTCTTAGAAAGGATGGTTGCTCAGGTCATTTCTGTGTAAGATCTATGAACACTTGAAGATCAGGAACGGGCAACAAAATGGACAGTGAATCTTTAGATCAGCTGTTCTCAATTCCAGTCCCCGCACGTAAGTGCCCTGCGAAGTGGACATCACAGGATATTCCGTCATGATTCCAGTTCGAAGCGAGCGTATATGTTTCATTTAAACGTCATTAAAGTGTACGAGATGTGAATTTAAATTGTATTTATTTACAGATGCATTTATGTCACACTCTAGTAAGTTTCGTCTGTGTGAGAAGACGCTGCAGGTGGTGGCGTAGCGCAAATATGTGAATGAATGTTCCGAAGTGAAGTAAACTTCAACGGATTTCCCCTGTTCAGGGAGTAGGAAGCAATAGACAATGTGTAGGGATCATATCGATCGGAACACAGTTCATGCACGGAGCTCACTTCTAACGAGCTGGTTATCTGAATCAGGTGTGTTAACTAAGAGAGACATGCAAAATATGCAGAGCGGGGGGGCGCGAGGACTGGAATTGAGATAAAGATATGAAGAATCAATATTTATTTCAGTTTTTCTCTATGAAGAGATTCAATTCATTGTATGGCTCAGTATGGCTTGAGCAAAAATGTTACTGCTCTTTCATAGCTCTGAGATCATGAACAGGAATCTCTGCTCCCGCTAAGACTCATGGGAAGTCAGAAGCCAGGGTGAGGAATTCATACAGAAGGAGAGTCAGCATGTTCTTCATTCAACATCAAAGCCTCTGACTCCAGACACATAGTACATGTTCAGAATGAGATTTCAGGATTATAAATATATATATTATAAATATATTAATATATATACTGTATATATATATAATGTTTAAAAGATTTTACAACAGTAAGCAAGATCCATGAGATAAATGAGTATTGAAAACAAATATTTTTTTCTATTAATTTTAAATAATACATGCAAGAAATTTCATTTTTAAAATATGTATTTTTCATTTTTATTTTTCATAAATTTTGTGCATATTTCATATATTTTTATACACTTTTTTTTATTTATTGTTGTAATTCTAACAACATTTAACATCATTTGGTATTTAGCAACATTTTTGAAAATATAATTTGATGCGAATAGTTTATAAGCTAGACCTTATTCAAAAAGCCAAAATTGGAAAATGGAAAATGTCATAAAGGAAATTTAAATCCATCTATTTTAAAACATAGAACAGACATTATTTTATAGATACAAGCAAAACTTACATTTTTCTTGGTATCAAATGCTGCAGTCTCTTTCTCCGGTCCCCCCAACCCCCCATCTCCCTCTGTCTCTCTCTGTGTCTCTCTCTCTCCATCTCTTTCGATCATAGCGGTTGGCTCTTATTGCATCAGTGTTATAAATTCGGGTTTTGCTCATTGATCAGAAATGGCCCCTGAAGACGCTGCAGGTGGTGGCGTAGCGCAAATATGTGAATGAATGTTCCGAAGTGAAGTAAACTTCAACGGATTTCCCCTGTTCAGGGAGTAGGAAGCAATAGACAATGTGTAGGGATCATATCGATCGGAACACAGTTCATGCACGGAGCTCACTTCTAACGAGCTGGTTATCTGAATCAGGTGTGTTAACTAAGAGAGACATGCAAAATATGCAGAGCGGGGGGGCGCGAGGACTGGAATTGAGATAAAGATATGAAGAATCAATATTTATTTCAGTTTTTCTCTATGAAGAGATTCAATTCATTGTATGGCTCAGTATGGCTTGAGCAAAAATGTTACTGCTCTTTCATAGCTCTGAGATCATGAACAGGAATCTCTGCTCCCGCTAAGACTCATGGGAAGTCAGAAGCCAGGGTGAGGAATTCATACAGAAGGAGAGTCAGCATGTTCTTCATTCAACATCAAAGCCTCTGACTCCAGACACATAGTACATGTTCAGAATGAGATTTCAGGATTATAAATATATATATTATAAATATATTAGCAGACGCTTTTATCCAAAGCGACTTACAAATGAGGACAATAAAAGCAGTCAAAACTAACATTTCAAACGTAAAAGCTAATGCACAAAAAGCTTAAAAATCAATTTTTATCCCACTAAAGCATCCCACATTGCAAGAAAACAGACAGAATCAAAGGTAATATATACATTTTCCTGTGGAATCATTACTTTTTCCTTTCCTGTAACTGAGTTCAAAAGAACATAAAACACATACTTTTTGGTAAGATTGCGATTAGACTTTGTTTGAAGTTGGTGTTGTGGAGAGAATATTAGATTTGCGATGCTGGAACCATTAAGGTAAAAGTCAACAGGGAGCAAAAGATATCACATTAAAAAGCAATTATAGTTGAATGAACACATTATGGCATGATGTCATCTCAAAAACTCTGGAAATGCTGGACTTTTTTGGAGAAGAGACACAGAATAAATTGTGGGGTCTGAACTTTCGCCGAACACCTCACACCTCTGAATGGCGCTTGGTCTCTGTGGACAGGGTTGGGCTTCCTGTCTGCGTACATGCATTACTGTGGGAAAGCTGCGAATCTGAAGGGAACTGGAGCAAAATTGTGCCACTCCACGCTTGAGTGATCCGTACAAACCTCTGTGTACTTGAGAGAAAGGTGTGCTCTCCCTGTAGACCGCAGCACCTTAACCAAGCCACCACTGTGCTGAGACTGCAGGCTTTTCTAAAACTCACATTAACACGGAAAAGATGTTCACCGCATAACTTAAAGTAAATGTTTTTGCTGCTGTTTTATTTCAGTCACTATTCACATGTACCATCTCAAACAAAGAGACTGTGTAACTTTATAAACTTTAACATTCGGTTTCAAACTTAAGGTAAAAAAAAAACAGCATTTGCCACACAGTTGTTTGCAGAAATGTGAGACATTTGCGAGTGAAACAATATTGAGTGTGAAATAATGTAGAGGCTGGACTTTATCGGCAGGATGTTATCCTTTGGGATTCAACTGTAAAATGTGTTATTTTTAGGCAATCCTGTTGCAAAGAAATAAATCACAAATGAGATCTCTTTAGGGACATGGTAATGGAAAAAAAAATGAGACGGGAGGAAATATTTTATTTAAATACTTTTGCGTTCCCCTGAGTAACTGTGTTCGTTCACAAAACTTTTGTGTATCTCCTTTAGAGTTTGAGAAGAGATCCCAACAAAGTAGATTTCAACATGAACTCCATTTCTTTTCAATTCTTCCAAGACCAAATGGTCTGAGCTGTGATATCCACATTAATTTTATGGCTGTTGAGATACTCACACTGTATAGCTCATTTGTGTCTTTTTAAGTTCGGAGAAACATCTAACACAAAGTTGATACTTCAATGAAACATGACTGAGATCTCCATTGTGTCTCCTGAGCTATAAAGATCAACTGAGCAATACAACATTTCTCTAAGACATTGTTTTTCCACATTCTGCATGGTTTAACATAAAGTCATTTTACTGGTAGAGAAAGGTGTACATTGATGTAAGATTTTGAAATAACATTCACTGTACATCCAAAGACCAGGAACATTTGTAAAGAAAGTAAAGTGAATTTTGATTTCACGTTGACTTTCACAAGTCCTTTGTCTTTGACCTTTGATAGGACTGTCAGTCTGATGATCTGGTCAGTGGAGTAGAGGCAGTGGTAAATTACATATACTTCTCTCTGGGTGAATATGAGGAGTGGAGTAAAGTTCTTCAGTAAAAGACAGTGTATGAGGGAGTGTAGAGGCGTCACTCTGAGAGAGAATCGTTTTTCTGGAACCCTGTGTGTGTCGTGTTTTTATTGATCCATCACTCTTGCCGTCAACAAGACCAGAGGTGGCCACAGATCCATCCTCCTGATCCAATTTTCTGGAGCTGCAGATGCCTTCTTTGAGATGTGAGTGTGTGAATATATCAACAACCGTCAGCATAAATGAGTTCAAATCAGAATTCCAACATGGAGGAGGAACTTTGTTATGGGAGAGTTCTCACTTATGTTTTATTTGAATTTTCTCAGATGTTTCTCCTAAAATTCCTTGGAGAAATTAAAATAGACATACAGTAAATGAATCAGTGACATAAAGTAAGAGCACCGAGCTAAAAACTAATGTGATAGAATAATAAAAAAATTTGATGAGATTTGATGAGAAGCGTTGATGATAGTTTAGCAGTCAGATCAGTATGCAAATATTACAATTACATTAGTGCTGTCAGTTTGATTTTATATGGTGAAAATTCAGTGTAAGGAAATGTAGATTTTAACATTTTAATCTTAAATGTCTCAAAATGTAACATTATTAAAAAATAAAAACAAATACACAATTATGAAACTATGATTGGACATTAAGCAGATGAATGAATTAATTAAGGCAGTGTTTCTCAACCAGGGGTCCGTGGACCCCTAGTAGTTCTTGACGTAAGGCCAGGGGGTCCGTATAAAGTATGAATTTTTGTATACATTTTGTATATTTTGACATGACATGTTCCCATGAAAGAAAAATCCAATATAGCTGATGATATGGCCAAATACTGGACAAGTCAACTAACTTGAATTATACTTGACTGCATTTGGTCCTCACAAAGACACAAATGATACATAGATGAGTCCATTTTGTTCTGGGGGTCCTTGAGGATGGTTCTGAATTGGACTGGGGTCCGGTACACCAAAAGGTTGAGATTCACTGAATTAAGGCATCCAAATCTGTGAATAAAAGTAATATTATTTAAAATTAATTAATTATTAACAATTAATTAATTAAACTGTCAATAAAATGCTTTTAAAATTCTTTAACAATTAAATAATATTACATTTGTGTGAAGAAAAAGAGGAAAACAAATCATAACAGGAACATCAAGAGAGCAGTGTTATTTTAGTATCAATTATAGTTTGTATTATTAGCTTGAACCAGTTTTTATTTTTACGTTCTGCTGTTATTTTAATTTTTGATAAGATTGAGTTTTTGTGTGTGTGTGTGTGTTTGTCATTTTTTTTATATGTATTATTATTATTATTATTATTATATACTGTATTTATTTATTTTTGTTATTTTAGTACATCAAGTTCAACTCAATGAATCATAATGAATTCAAAATTAAAACTCAGTGAAGAAAAACAGAAAGAAATGGGGACAGAGAGTGAACAACAGAGAAAGAGAGACAGAGAAAGGGAGGGAGGAGTGGCGCGAGAGGTGGTGATCTCTCCTGGCAAATTGGGCTCCCGCTTGGTCTAATTCCAGTCCAGGCCTGTTCTGCTCCCTCAGCTTGAGATGAGAGGAGAAAAATCTATGCAGCCGAGCAGCCGGAGCACATCGAGTCTGCACTGGCTGGCTTCCATGGGCCGACAGCAATCAATAAATCAATAGGAAATGTTGGTTGGTTGCAGCGAGAGCAGGGAGGCGGGCTGCAGATGGGAGGGATGGCAGTCAGACAAGAGGTCAGAGGTCAGCCTCACCTTCAGTACACAGTGAGAGTACACTTTATGATGAAGTGAGCATAGACCAAGAGATTCCGCTTTGAAGCCTGCCTTTATTTCTCTCCATTCTCTGTCAGTCCATCTTTTCTCTGGAAGAGAGAATATCTCTTTCCTGAACTCCTACTCATCATAGTCCCACATTTCGGACAGGAGTAAACTGTCTCCTACGATCATTTGTATGTCTTTTTAAAATCAGTGTAGAAAAGAATGGAATATGAGATAACAGCAAATGATGCACTGACTGTTACAAGGTTCCTTTTAGAGAACCTTTCAGAGTCATTCAGGCAATGTTGAACTTTTAATGATGGCAAATCAAGGGGTTAAAATTGAAGTGTTGGGTTTATGACATCAACAGACAAATTAAGTCAGTCATTCAAAAATCTATAGCACTTTAATTAACATTGGACTGAATATTTTGCACTTGTCATATAACAAAATACTCGTCCAAATGCTATTAAAAATCATGTTTCTAAGACATATTATTGGGAGATATAGAGTGACAACTGATATTTTTTCATGCATTTTGTGCTATACTGCTATACTGTTATAAAGACCTCATTGATTTACATTACATGCTATCAGGATTTCATCTTAATTTCTGGCCATTGGATTATCAGCAACTGCACCAATTTCCTTTTTTTTTCTCTCAGTTAGGGCCTCTGAATAAAATTGATAAAATTTAGTTTTTTTTTCTTCCTTGATTATTAGCTCCATATCATACTATATAAGCCAAATATGTCACAAATATGATACTTAATAAAAACACATATGCAAACATGTATTTAGATTTTTAGATTTTGTTTAAAAATTAAACAAACTGTTTTTTTTTTCTTTTCTTTTCTTTTTTTAATTTTCTTTTGTGAAGTATGTGCGTATTATGCGTGCTAAATGTTGCTCCTGGTAACAATCTGTGAAAACGAATTTCCTCTATTGAGGACAATAAAGAATAAATCTGAATCTGAATCATTTAAGGAATAAAAAATGACTGACTATTATTTCATGTGTCAGGCTATAAAGGGTTAAAGGAGCTGATTTAAGTGTCTAGACTTTAGTGAAGAATGCTGTACAGTTCCAGTACAGTATGCCAGTTTGGAATATTGTGTAAAATATGTTAAATGTGACCTTTTGCTTTCACAGTTTCCACATGTGCACATAAATAACCAGAGTTCTCTAACCTAATGAAATGACATTTGATGCATGTTCTGTCAGAGTGCTGCTGCTCCATGGTTGCATCGTTCTTCAAGAATTTGGAAGAAATGTTTCATTGAAATGAAATGTACGCCACTGCTCCTATTTGTACTTAATCTCTCCAAATCTCCCCCTCCATCTCTCTCTCTCTCTCTCTCTTTCCCTCTGACCCATACATTCCTAATTCCATAATTTCCTTTCATGCTGTTTTCACTCTCCCGGTCTCTTTTCCTCATTTCTATTAGTCTTTCTCAATAATTCCCTTCCCTCAATAAAGTCGAATTGAAAATCTCTCCCCCCCCCAATTTGACTGTCTGTCTTTCTCTCTCTGCATGTCTGTCTCTCTCAGTGGATGTAGGGCTGGTAGTGGTGTGTTCTGCCCCTGCTGCGCTCTGCAGCTGACCCATTGAGGCAGGGGCTCGGTGGGGCAGCTCAGGCTGCATCCAGCCTTCTGAACGCCTCCCCCTGCGGCCGCATTGATTCTTTCACTTTAGGCTCCTCAGCCTGCCACTGGGCCCTCTGTCTCTGTCTCTCGCCTTCTGCTGAGGAGGCAGATAAATTAGCACAGGGGTCTGATGTTTCTCAAGGCCTTCCCTTTGTTACAGCGCAGTCCTGCAGTGCAGATGGGGCTGGAATTTACTTGTGAAATCTTATTATGTGTTACAATTGCTTTCTTTGTACACTGACATTCCACATTGTTACAAAATAAATAAATAAATAAATACATACATAAATAAGTAAAATTTGAAGTCTGTAAATGGTCATTTAAATATTAAATTGCTCCTTTCATTTTAATATTTAAATATTAAAATAGAATATTTTGTTCTTTTTGATATCATTTTGTTTAACAGCAAAGAATCCAGATTTTGTCTTAAAAAAAAATGTGTGTGTGTGTGTGTTTTAGCAATTAAAAGTAAAATGTAAAAATTGTGGTGTGAATATATTCATCATGAGCTGTGAAATACATAAAATGCAAAGAAATGAAAAATGTAGAAAATTAAATATGCTGACATTATCTGAATGTACATAAATTACTTAAAATATATTATTAATGTGACATATTACCTTAAAAAAAAACATATACTGAGTATTATTGATTTCGTGTTCTGAGGAGCATCTTGTTCCTCTTCAGGAACTCGAGCTGCGTCGGAAACGCTAGGGGAACGCCCTTCAGCGTGACGGGCTCTGAACCTCATGTGTAATCAGACCAATAGATGGGCGAGACGTCACGGGCGGGTGACGTAATGACCAGGAGCTATAAAAGCACGTGCGGTGAGACCAGCGTCAGCTTTTTGTCATTCAGCAAGCGCTCTGTGTGTGTGTCAGTCTGATATCTGTTTGTGAGTCTTATTTAGTGTTGTCTGTCACGAAATCTCAAGACAAAACCAGACACTAAGGCGAGGGCAGGCAGCGTTCAGGCTGTGTGTTCTTCCCTGCCCGCGTTACTTTACGGGTGGGGATACACACAGTTTGTTTGTTGTCTGCTTGAGAGCAAGCACACAGAGTCAGCTCTCGGAAAAAAAAGGAGCGGTGCCGGCCCCGAGGCGGAGCGGCGGCTGTGCTTGTGGGTTTCGCGTATGGATCCGGTGGAGGGAATGTAGGGAATGTAGTCCCTATCTACTTCCTTAACCACCAGATCCAGCGCCCGCTCTCGGGGTTTCGGAAGCCCGCGCTGCGGTACTTCCCCCCCGGGGAGAGGGCGCGACGCTCCGCCTGTCTTTCTCCGAGGAGATTGATACGGAGGGCGTCAGAGAGCTCGCCAGTTGCACAAACACCAGTTACACAAGCATATTATGCCTGATATTATAATGAACAGCATCAATGGGGAGCGGAGCTCGCGCAGTCGGCTCTCGAG
>NW_015626380.1:253577-256555 GCF_001515625.1 Sinocyclocheilus rhinocerous
TTATTGCAAGAATTTAAGTTGGAAAGAGGGAGAGTTTTACTTTTTACTGTTACTTTTGTTTGTCTGTTTGGAGCAACTGTTTGGAGCACACATTTAATATTTTAATAATATTGTATGCGTTTAATAATAATAATAATAATAATAATAATAATAATAAGGAATTAAAATGAATAAAAAGGTATTTCAAACAAAAATGAATTTCACATTTAAACAAATAATTCAGTGCAATCAGTAAAGTGCACCACAGTTTCACCACAGTGAATGCACAGCTAAACAGATGTGTTTCAGTCTGGATTTAAATGAAGCATATGGATTCAATATGGATTTTGAATTAACTCTAGATATTACTAACCAACGCTATCCTAATGATCTGAGAGGTCTTTAAGGTTTATATTCTACAACCATATCTGCAATGTATTTAGGCAGTTTCAAATCTAGTAATAGTTTTTCATTTAATTGTAAATGTGACTGGTAACTGTACAGACTTGAAAATATATGCAAACATAGCACTGATAGATTTTTTAGATGAAGTTCGTAGCATCTTTCTTTAAGAGGTACAGCATATGAACATTTCTTACCTGTTGCTTTTTTTGCATGTACAGACCTTTGATTACCGTAGAATACACCTGTGTAGTGATTTCAGACGTGACGGCTGCTCTGTCGATCTGTTGTTGTAAAAAAAAAAGGACATTTCACAGAGGATTTCATTTTCACCTAATTTATTTCAGTCCAAATGAATGCCGCTCTCAGAGTCAAATCTGCAGCAAACGGAAACCCTATAGTTTGAGTAAAAACAGAGCGATGTCCGTGTGAATGGGCGGATGAGAGAAGGGCCCTGGAGTGTGTTCATTAGATCAGCGAGAGCGAGATAACAGGGCTGGCGGTCCACACGGGGCCGACCCCTGCATCCTCATAATTAAGATGCATGACATCAGAGCAGAGGAGAGATGCACTTTTCAATCGAATTTAAACACACATTCGTTTCACTCTCTTCTGCACAGAGCAAATCGCTTTCAGCTTGTGCCGAGGTTGCAGGCTGTCTGCTCTGTTTGTAGAAACGACTACACATCTCTAGTTTATTATTTTATATAAATGCATTTTTTTTCTGGAAATATTATAGCATCGATTAAGAGGAATTTAAAGGGACAGTTCCTCCCAAAAGTAATATAATTTGCCCACCCTCATTTCCTGTGTGGTTTTCTTTTCTCTGCGGAACACAAAATATTTCTTAAAAGTTTTTTTTTTTTTTTAAATAACATAATTCTGTTTGTGTTATTTCACATATTTTATGTACAGATAATTAATTACATAGTAATAAAATAATGTAGTTTTAAAATAGTAAGAAAGTAGTAATACAACAGTAATACTAATAATAAAATAATCTTAATAATAATCAAATAATCAAAATATGAAATGTCAAATAACTGATATTGCAACATAATCATCTAATAAAGTGAGTCACTTGTGTACATCATGTAATGTATACAGTAATACAAATAATTTTTTTGATTACACAAATAAGAATATTTTTCTTGAAATATAGCAAATATTATAGCTCTAATTATGAGGAATTTAAAGGAACAGTTTCCCCCTTAAAAAACTCACCTTATTGTCAATTCAAACCTGTGTGACGTTCTTTTCTCTGTGAAACAAAAGAACATATTTTGAAAAAATATAATGGGGTCCAATGTTGTTTTGAACCTCCCTGACTTTCATAATGGAGACAAAAAGAGTTACAATTTTTTTTTTTTAAGTTTCTTCTTTTATGCTCTTCAGAAGAAAAAAAAAGTTCTAAATGTTTGTAACAACTTGAAGGTAAGTGATGACAGAATGCTACTATCTTGGTGAACTATATACCTTAAATAAGTAAATACCATAAAATATTACTCACACTATGATTTTGATAATGTACATTATGAACATATTTGTATCAAATTAGCAGTAGATCAGAAATGCTTGTGACACATGTGCATATGGAAGGCATGTAACTGCGATTTTACATTAAAATCATCCACCCTCCCTGATTGAGTCCAAATGTGATAAAAACATTTTACAGTGTCTCGTCTGTACCGTCTGAGACATTTTTCATCATCAGAAAGCCTTTAGTCTGGGTTCAGTGTCTAGTACAATCATTAGTCTTGATTATCTTTAAGAACATGGCTAACTAGCCGAGACGAGCTAAAGAGAGGAGTGACCTTTACGCCCCTTACAGACCTTTCCTTACCTGCTTCCTTACTGTATTTCTGCTGGTAATTGAAAAATGATTTCATATTTTTGTTTGGGCTATGAACACACTGTCTGTCAGAGGACACGGCGAGTTAATGAATAATCTACATGCCAATGAACCGAGAAACACAACACGATAAATATATCGTCCATCCACCGCTTGCTAGGGTCGTGGGATGAATATATCAATAAAAACAATTGAAAAATAAAGACCAAAATGAAATGCTCCAACAAAAGAAATTCAAATGTAAAATTAATAACACAAAAATATGAATAAAAATAGAAACCATTTTTGTAATGTTTATAAAAGGTCTTAATAGTCAGAATTTAGCAGAATATATCCACAGACCTCAGAACAAACCTCTGCACTATGAAACAGGCTCCATTTTGTATTGTATCTGAAATAGTACAGCAGAAACCTCCTCAAAATGGTCTCCTCACCCGAGCGTGATCCGTTATGCCGAAGCTGGATGCAGTAAATGATGATTAACATTTGCACAGAGGACCAATAAAGCAAATTTAATTTTCACTCTTTGCAATAAATATTTTCTTCAATTGGTCTTTTGTGCGGCCGGTGTTCAGGCTGTCTTACAGCAGATTACCAATTTAGAGACTAAAAAAATTCTCCTATTGATTGGACATATTGATTTTTCACAATCTGTTCATTGGTTCAGCCAGCAGAGGGGTGAAAGGTGAAAGTTCATGATCTTAGTCTGCGATTCCCCCCCCCCCCCCCCCCCCCCCGCGGTTGT
>NW_015626380.1:256925-259368 GCF_001515625.1 Sinocyclocheilus rhinocerous
TGCGTGGAATTCTGTGAGAAGTGCTTTGCATCAAATCTCATTTACGGCCTGATTGGTCCCATCATCTCAGAGCGGATTCCCTCAATTGCTCTCCTCTCTCTCTCCCCTTCTTCCCCCTCAAACAGAATCCTACATTCGGCTGTTTGCCATTTAGATTATGACTTCCTTGTTTAATTTTACATTGATAAAAGCTATTGGACACACTCTTCTCATGATCTTGAAAACCGTTTAAGATCTAAATAATTCTGCTTATATGCTTGAAATTGGTTCTGGAGAGAAAAATTAATCACGCATAGTAATTTCTTTAGAAAACTGACATTTGAATTTAAAACAAAAATTGATATGGAAGAGTTGGAGCAAAAAAACGAAGACGTGTCTAGCTTATATCAATACTGTAGTGCAATACAATTTAAAAAGTATCCCAGAGAGCACCTCAAGTTTGACGGTCTCTCAACATTCCTACTGAAATTTCCTATAATTACATTTGTGTTATTTCACAGATTTTATGTGATAGTAATAATATAGTATTTAGATAATAATACAGCGTAATAAAGTAGTAATAAAGCGGTAATAGAGTAGTAATAACAAATAATGGGTTGTGTTCTATGGGCTGGTATATTCTAATCTGTCAAATAACTAACATTACAACATAATCATCTGATAAAGGGATCAATAGAGTCACTTGTGTGCATCATGTAATGTATACAGCAATAAAAATAATTTTCATCGATTACTCAAATCAGAAGTAGCACCGGTTAGAGCATTTTCTATTCCCTCTGAATAGGGCAAGTTGCGTTATTGACATGACATCAATGTTATTGACACACCAGGGTAACATCACTCAGTGTTTATGAAACACCAAAAGGGAAACGGAAATATTAATGTTACTTAATATTTACAACAAGCTTACAATGATCGACTATGGATGCCATGTGAGATAAAGAGAGCTGAACTGTCTGTCTGCTAGTGGCTGTCTGCATGCAGACAGGACAGAAATGTTCTATCGACTCCATTCAAAGACCCCCAAGTGGCAACATGAGGCCGACAGCCCCCTAGCCACCCTGACTCGGGCAGACACAAACAACCAGAAAGGCCCAGGACACATTTATATACACACACACACACACACACACACACACACACTAACACACAGGGTGTCACTCAGATGGAGAAAATTGTGAAACTGTCCGGAAAAATGATCATTTAAGGCCTGTATGTTTAGGCAGGGGTTGTTGACCAATGCTGGCAGCTGTCACTCAAAATTCATCATCCAATGACAATCAAGGTCAAGTACAACTACTGGGATATTGTGTGTGGAAAGAGAAAAAAATCCAAAAGTGCTTCAGGGAATTTTTGTTTTTCAAGAAAGAAATTGTAACGTGGGGGGAGGGTTGGCTTGA
This sequence comes from Sinocyclocheilus rhinocerous, assembly GCF_001515625.1. Taxonomy (NCBI): domain Eukaryota; kingdom Metazoa; phylum Chordata; class Actinopteri; order Cypriniformes; family Cyprinidae; genus Sinocyclocheilus; species Sinocyclocheilus rhinocerous. The sequence continues at coordinate 258,326 of NW_015626380.1, forward strand.
ATTAAATAGAATCAAACAATGCAATTCAAAAACATGTACTTAAGTTGATCCTTCTCTGATTTATTGTTAAATTAAATAAATAACTTATGTAATAAAGTCTTTAACAAAGCATTTTCATTTATTTATTTTATTTTATTTATTTATTTTTGTATTAGTGCTGGCCTTGTGCCATGGAATTTTTAACATTGTGGAATTTTTTACCAGGAAAGATAAAACACTTCTGTGGCCAGATTACTCTGCAATTATCTTTCCTTTGAAGATCCTTAAATAATCACAACATTGTTGACAGATTCCCATGAGAACAACCAACATAAAGTCATCATCGAGATAAACAGGAAAAACAAACAAACCAGACATGTGAAAAAAATAAACGCACAACTGCTTCACAGATAAGCAGCTAATCTTTCCGTGATTTACACATGCTGACAATGATTCAAGGTGTAAAAGAGTATGTATAAAAATAACCTGCGTGTGCATGCAAGTATATGTAAGTACTGGTTTAGTTATATTTTAACTTAGCTATTTTGATAGCAAATGTTATGTGCTATTTACTTAAAAAATTATGGTAACAATATTACCATAATTTGACTTGATTTCTTTGATGGAATCTACCTTTAAAAATCATGTAAAATCTCCTAAATTATTTATTCTATGACACAATGAATTTATTATTGTTAGTGAAATTAGTGATTTACTCTCCATATCCAGCCATATGCAAAGCATGCTGGGAACTAACAATCACTGCCAAAATAAAACTCCATAAATGGGCTAATTCTCTTAAAATTCTATACAACACTGAACCACAATTTCTTTCATTATATATACACACTATTTTTAAATATCACCTTATTTAAAAAAAAAAGAAAATTACAAGACCCATGATTAATTTTTTACAGTGTAGGAATGTGTTAAAAGGTAAACAACAACAACAACAACAACAACAACAACAACAACAACAACAACAACAACAACAACAACAACAACAACAACAACAACAACAACAACAACAACAACAACAACAACAACAACAACAACAACAACAA
>NW_015626380.1:259732-277673 GCF_001515625.1 Sinocyclocheilus rhinocerous
AATTTATTTATTTTTTGTTGAGAAAATGCAAATCTTGTGAAGGTTCTGTTTACAGTTTGCAATGTATAAAAATCATTATGGAAAGTCCCCATAAAACATAGAAACCCAACATATATATGTGTGTGTGTGTGTGTGTGTGTTTAAATGTGTGAACCATGCAGTGGCAAGTGTGGTCGTTTTGATGACTTTTTAAAATGATGAGTTTCCATCCTGATCTGTGTTGTTAAGAAGATGCTATAGCACACACACACTTTTAGCCACATACTTCTTCACAACCATGACTAATGATTCATTTCAATAGGCCAATTGTTTTCCAGGAGGCAATCAATTAAACCTTTTATGTTGTTAACTGTTAAAGCATGCTGGGAACTAACAATCACTGCCAAAATAAAACTCCATAAATGGGCTAATTCTCTTAAAATTCTATACAACACTGAACCACAATTTCTTTCATTATATATACACACTATTTTTAAATATCACCTTATTTAAAAAAAAAAGAAAATTACAAGACCCATGATTAATTTTTTACAGTGTAGGAATGTGTTAAAAGGTAAACAACAACAACAACAACAACAACAACAACAATAGGCCAATTGTTTTCCAGGAGGCAATCAATTAAACCTTTTATGTTGTTAACTGTTTTTATTTGTGTTTAATTCATTGTCCCTGCAGAGCATTAAACATTCACTTAATTCAAGATTGAACAGCCCAAAGATAAAAAACACAACCAATGAAATGTACAACCACACATAAATGAAGAGTATAGCTTTAATTAATGGCAGAAAAAAGGTGGTATTTGTTAACTTACTATATATATATATATATATATTTCTATAAGTCGCTATAAGCGAAGTTGATATTTTAAATATATTTTTAAGATTCAAAGTCCACTACAAATGCACATTCAGTACAATTAAGCACACTTCTCTTTTAAGAGAATATAGACAAGGGGTGGGTAAATAAAACTCCATAAATGGGCTAATTCTCTTAAAATTCTATACAACACTGAACCACAATTTCTTTCATTATATATACACACTATTTTTAAATATCACCTTATTTAAAAAAAAAAGAAAATTACAAGACCCATGATTAATTTTTTACAGTGTAGGAATGTGTTAAAAGGTAAACAACAACAACAACAACAACAACAACAATAATAATAATAATAATAATTTATTAACAAAGTAATAATTTTTTCTAAAAATGCTAAATATTTTCTTTCAGGAGTAGGGATGAGAATAGTTGTGTGTTTCACAATGGCTTCAAATGAGGCTCTTTCAATTAGAATTTAGAAATGGGACTATCAGTTTAATATTAAGACATGCAAATGTGTGTGTGTGTGTGTGTACACACACACACACACACACACACACAATAAGTCGCTATAAGCGAAGTTGATATTTTAAATATATTTTTAAGATTCAAAGTCCACTACAAATGCACATTCAGTACAATTAAGCACACTTCTCTTTTAAGAGAATATAGACAAGGGGTATAGACAATTAGAGTAAAAAGTCATTTTCAGTACATTTACTGTCTCTTCAGTCACAATTTTCAATTCTTATACTGTTATAAAGTAAAGGACTGATATGTCATTACACACACACACACACACACACACACACTGGTTTCTTGTAGTGGAATATGCTCTATATATTCTATATTTAATCCTACAGTCTGGACACCCAGTTGGATCAATGCATTATTGACTGTTTCAGTATTCTGCTCTTTGTGGTTGGTTTGATGACACCTGGCCCGGAATGAGTCTTTAGTATCATTCTGGAACATACAGCAGCTCCTCAAAGGCTGGTATGGATTACAGCTTCCCTATAACTGACTATTGTGACTTGGTGCTTCACCTCCACTCACTGAGATTGGCTCAGCTGTGGTTGCTATTGTTATCTGTATAATAGACCTGAGAGAAAAGAATGGCACATTAACAAGCCTCCATTTAAGAACATTTATAATGCTTTTTTTCAGAAGTGCTGTTAGTTTTTCAGCAAGGTTGTACATTTTACATACATATATACATACATACATTCAGGTTCAGGGTTAGTACCTTGTTATGTAAGTACTAATAAGTACATAAGTATATAAGCAGTAATGAGTACATAGGCCTAGTACATATATGTAGAAGAGGACTGTAAAATTAAGTTGTACCAAAAGCTCTGTTATCATTTTCTCATCCTCACGTCTTTCCAAAACTGTTGTCATGGTCCATTTCAATGTGCAGCGTTCTTTTCCACATAGTCTAATGATCTTTTCACATAATTAAATGTTCTCTAATCCAACATACATTTCTTAATTAGGCTAATGAAATAAACATTTGACTTCTATTCAGTCAACAGCAAGATGGAAGAGACTCGCAAAATGGGGGGAGAACCTGTACCAGCACCACTGACAGATGAAGAGGAGATGGTCACAATATTAAAATCCAACTGGGAAAATAATAATTGTTGCTTTTGTATTTGTAGGAAATAAAGATGATCAAATTAATTGTGAATAATTTGTGTTTAACAGCTGTGGTCGTGGTTACGGCATAGATATCTTGCACTACCCTTCCATCTGGCATCCTTCCATTCCATACAGTAATTAGTTTCATTTTCGGAAGGCACGATGATAGACAGGAATATGCGTGTCATCAATGTATCCAACCACACTGGAAATCCTATAGGAAATTCTAATTATTAGGTTACTTCAAGAGGTCGCAGCAAGATGTTATCAAGTGAACTTCATTTAAAAGTGGTACCGCTCAAATAAACATGCATGTGGATATGGCAAAATAAAAATAAAATAAAATAAAATAAAATTCTCTCCTGATGTAAATGTAACTCCCCGCAAATTAATGCAGCCTCCTCATCTGCAGAATCCTGTGTAAAAAAAGACATGCCATTTTTGTTAGATTTACGGTGTCTGCATGATGAAAATGAAAGTGGTGCGGTGAGAAAAATAATCTTGTTTCCATTTAATAAATAATATAATAATAATAATAAATAATAAAATAATAATTTTATTAATATCAGATACACACAATGTAAGTAACTATAAAGTTCACTCTATTCTTCTCCCAGTTTACCGGCCACTTACTTACATGTATTTCGGGAGAAATTGATGAATTTACATGCGGTAAATCCGACTGACAGGGCGGAACTGCAGCGTGAACAAACATGGCGGCGCCCATCTCACGTTACAGATCACGATCAAGCTAATTTAATTTTACTTGTTTTCCCCAGGGAACAAGACTAAATATCGTATTTTATTTTATTTTATTTAGAAACTGCATCTTGATTTAAGAAGTTTTAGATTTCTGTACTTGAAATAAGGCAAAAATCTCAGCAATAAAAGCATTTTTGCAGCATTAATGAATGAAGTTTTTAAATGACAAAACACACTCATTTACACATATTTGTCAATCAGAATATCAGATAGTTGATGATACGGTAAGCAAGATTATTAATATTTTGAATAAAAAACGAAATAAAAGCGATCTATCTGTCACACAGTGTTATTGTGGCCGCGGTGTGTCACGTGACAAGCATGACGCGTCGCCATGGAAACAATAAGGGGGAACGTTCTAAAATAACGGTTGCCTAAAAAAAAACTCACTCTTTGGGGACAGCTAGAATATTTTAAACTCACCAGTGAAAGGGTTAAACATCGCTTACACTTTAAAAAGGGGGAGGAGACCCAAAGAAACTCTGGTTTTACTGAAGAAAACCTGCTCCCGACCAGGTTAGGTCACTATGGTACGTTACCGAGAGGTTTAGTTTTGTCTTTTATTGGAACCGAAAACCCTGAGTTTCCCTTTTCTGGGGTTAATAAACTCTGAGTTTACAACAAAACCCGATTTCTGGAATACACCCCTGGTCCTCGTGTGCTTTCCTCCCTATTTATTGTGCTCTCTGCTCTCTTGTCTTTGCCGGTTCATTGTGTGTGTTTTGTGCTACGTTCAGTTAGTTTCTGCTCTAGTCAAGTCTTAATCTTTGCTAGTTCCTTGCATACTCTTGTTAAAGTCTTGCTCCTTGTTTTTTTGACAGTAGCTTTTCAAGTCTTTTTCTTTTGTTTCATTTTAGTGTTCTCTTTCATTTTCCCCCCTAGTTATTTCTAGTAGTCTTGAACTCTTTTGTTTTATTTTGTTTGCCATTTTCTAGTCATTTACTTTTAGCTTTGTTAACGTTCTTTTCTTTTCCTCTTACTATTTGTTTTGTTTCTTTAATTTTTAATTAGTTCTTTATTACTTTTTTGCTTTGGGTGCTTCTCATTGCCTGTCTTGTGTTCTTGTTGAGTCATGTCCTGTCCTGTTGTGCTGTGAGTAGTGTTACTGTTCCAGTCCTGTCCTGCCTCCTGTAATTCCCTGCCCGCTGGTTCCCTCAGCCTGGCAGCCAAACTGGTTCAGAGTCTGTGTTCATCAAGTACCAGATCTCATCTTCACTGTACCTTGCCTGGTCTTCACCACCTGGTCCTGCCACTTCCTCTGCAGTTCTCCGACATGTTGTCATCCAGGGCTGGTTCCAGCGGTCATCCTCAGCCGTCCTGTCATCGTTTCCTGTGTCCCCTGTTGTTGGACTGTTTCATGCCTTACCTGCCCTCTTGTACCTTGTCTGTTTTGTTAATAAGCCTTGCCATTGTTCATCTGCGTTTGGGTCATCCCTCACAGATCCTGACAACTGTATGACTTACTGTAATGTATTCCATGGAACACAAAATAAGATGTTCTGAAGAATATTCACACTGTTCTTTTTTATATAGCAACAGGGTTGTCCATCACCGGTAAACCTCTATAAATGCAAAACATTTGCTCATATAACTTGGATATTGTAAGTCTTCTGAAGCCACATGATAGCAAAAGCATCAACATTTACCCCAAAAATTGGAACATAGCTTTCAAATCTCAATCATGTTTAATACATGTATATGACAGCACAAAATGTGTCATTCCATGGTCAATAATATCAAACATCATTGGTTCTCATGCAACATGAAACCTGATGAGGGTGAGTAAATAATGCCCAAATTTTCTTTTTTTCCCTTTCCTTTCCTTTAAAAAAAAAAAACTATTTTAACTATTCCATAAATGAATATCAAATGATGACTTAACGTAGCCCTTTCTTTCATAATTTTTATGACCCTTGGGTACATGGCCACATTATGGCTTTCTAAAGGTTCCAAAACCGAATAAATTAGACATATGCTACAACAACACAATTCTAGAACTTTTGTTTTAATCAGAAGCAGTATGATTAAGAATACATCACCAGAGCGTGTAAACCACATGTGGTTGAAAACTTCTCTGTTCTGTGTTTGGAGCGATGAGCTGTCAATAGCAGACACAATTTATACTCTGAAAAGTGGCAAGTTGGCCAATCCAATCTCCATTAGGTAATTCGGCAGTACGCAGGGCTGTTTAAATGCGATGTCAATAGTGATTGCGCAATTAAGTGCTTTTATTGATGCCCCATTAAATTACCCTTTAGAGGGACATGTTATAAACTCCAGTCCTTCCAGCTTGTAGTGGCACTGGGCTCTTCTAAAACATGAAGCACATGGCTAAATGGACTGAATAAGCTGGAATAATGAGCCAAATATTTTACAGCTCGTTTTGTGGAAATCAAGAAAGTAATTTCTGTCACTCACTTGTGAGCTTGGTTCCAGCTACTTTCTTTGCAGTAAATTTTGGTTCAGACAGGCAGCTACCCTCTAATCCAGCTTCCTGACCGCAATATAACCTTATGAGTGACTGATTTGGAATGCTCTACATAGACAGCTAGTATGTACAGTATGTCATACAAAAACATCTCTACTCACAATTGATTTCAAGTTTGACATTAGCATGTTGCTAAGATAACAACATGATAACTTAATAACATACAAAACAGACAATATTTTGGGATAAATAGAGTGTTACTTGTCCTCAGTCAAAATATTTTATTCAGGACATGTTATTGATTAACATCTTTTAATAATACAGAATCGAAATACAGTATTTCGATTTACTATAGTACACAGAAGGATTTATTCTGAAGTGTTACTTCTTGCTCTTTTCCATTCAATTATTATGAATGGAAAGAAACACCAGAAAGTATCAAAAACTGGTCCATATGGCTCCATTTTCCAAGTTTTTCTTAAATTATACATTGTATTTTGCAAAGAGCAGAATGAAATTTAATAATAAAAACATTTTCTCTGTTGAATACGAGGAAAGATAATTCATAAGCAATTGTTGATCAGGAGTTTTCATGGTAACACGTTTGGTGACCAATTGTCAGTATTAACTATGTGCTTATTAGCATGCATATTACTAGCATATTGGCTGTTTAGTACTTATAAAGCACATATTAATGCCTTATTCTGCATGACCATATACTAGATCCCTTAATCCTACCTAATACCTAAACTTAACAGTTACCTTCCTAACTATTAATAAGCAGTAATTTGGGTTTGTACTGGTGAATCCTATCACACTTAAACTACAATCAAAATATGCACACACTCACATACATACACACACTCCAAATGAAAAGCTGTTGCATAAATGAATAGCGAGGTGGATAAGGGTTGAATCAAACAGATAAGGACAGACACAAAGCTTGTGACTCTTCAGTGTGTATGTGTGTGTGTGAGTAGGTCTTCAGTTTCATCCCCAGGAGTTGCATCCCTCCACATCCCAGCCTGTCCATCGACCAGTGTGCACAGGGGTCGCCGTGACGACCGGGCTCCAGTCGCCACGGAGACGGACAGACGACCCCACCCCAGCCCCTGCGCTTTCTCGTGTTACAGCGAGGCACGACCCTGCGCCTGCCATAAGGTCACGGGCCGCACAGTCCCTCCGGTACCCCGGGAGTGGCCAAATATCTCGCACTCTGTCCGCCTGCCAATCTCCTCTGCTCCACAGATGGCTCCATATTTCAGATTTATCACCGAAAAGCAAAGCCCTTCTTTAAAGGTCAGCCCTTTAAAAGCCATCCGATCAATGGGACTATTCCTGCAGGTGTGGTCATGTAGAGTATGTGTGTGAGTATGTGTGGTTGCTGTGTGTTTAGCACTACAGTAGTCAGGTTTTTTTTAATGGTGGATAAATTTTGTTGTCTCACTGATGTGTCTTGAGGTGCTGTATCTTCATAATCTGCCTGATCCCATTGCCCTCCATCTGACCATCTCTATGGCCTCACGCTGGACCCAGCTACTGATAATATAATAAATATTTTAGAACGTCATTAGCTCATCAAATTTATGTATATTATCTCAAATCCTCTGGGTTTGTTCGGTGGGTTTGGCGAGAGTTATTTTTCAGATGATCAATAACTGAACTGCTTTTAGTTTGGTGCAGTCATGGGTGACATCTGTTCACAAAAACCAAACACATGTCATGTCACTGACACAAAACCGCTTGAATTTCACCAGCTACAGTCATCATTAAAGGAATAGTTCACCCAAAAATGAACATTCTGTAAGCATTTACTCTCCCTAATGTCGATCCAAAAGGAACACAACAAAGATTTTGAATAAATTGATGGTTGCTCTTTTGCATGCAGTTACAGTGAATGAAGATTGCATCTTTCAAGCTTCAAAACACTTACAAAGCATCACAAAAGTATCATAAAAGTATCTCTAATGTGGGCTATATGACTTCTGAAGTTATGCAGTTGCTTTGCATAAACAGAGTGAAATTTAAACCTTAACATCCACCTTGACCTTTCTAGAGAGTTTCATGAGAGAATAGTGATATTTGAAATTAATCATTCTTTTGAGTACAATATTTTTTACTTATTCTTAATTTAATTCACAAAACCTGTCTGAAAAAAACTGTTCCATAATTGGACTGATCTGGTTCTTAAATTTATCTCACTGGCTTAATGAGCATGTTTAACAAACACACCAATACGCTGAAACCTTCCAAAAATCATTTTATTGAAATAACCTGGTTTACCAGCTTACATGCAAACCAATAACCTTGCAATGCAAGGTTTTTTTAAAAGTGAAGTTATTTCCCGGTGGTGACGCCAAAACGTACGCATCCATGTTTTCCACTTAGAGTGTTCTATTTATTATGTGATTGTTCTGGATCATCTATTTAAGTTAAATGTTTGTAGTGATTATAATTCTGATACCTAGTCATGACTCATGTAGCTTCCTTTAAAATATAGTTACCATAGTAACATTCTACGTCAGTTAAATTCAGTTAGTTGCCTTTAAGTAGAAGTTCACAACAAACTTGCAGCAGCCATTCATCCTGTGATCATCTGTAGAAAGCATTGTCTGTAAGTTTTTTTTTGGTTAATTTGTATTCAATTTGATGAATTTGTTTATAAAGCTATGAAAGGACTATATAACATAAATGACACTAAAAGGAGATATTATTGTGTTGTTAGAGATAACTATAGCTTCAGTATACTTTTCCTTTCTGTAGTTTCACTCTGTTTCAACATACACAGTCAACGTGGTGTGGAATAAAGCGGCATTCTCCCACAAGTCTACGTGTTGGAAAGAGTTTATCTATCTGTCTAACTTCGGGAAGAGAGACACCAAAGTGAGGGCAGAATAGTGATATTAAATCATTAAAACCCATAGATTATTACAAAATGTCAGCGGGAAACTTGAACAGATTTATAATTTTCTCTTATGTTTGAGATGAGAACACATTTTGCATGCATTTTTGGGTCACTAAATAGTCGGAATATACAATATATTATCTCTTCCCCCTACAGCTTCCAGCTCTGCTTGGATATGCTTAAATCTGCAGTAAAGATGCTTTCCTGTTACATAGCTAAGAACAAAGCAATAAGAACACTGATTAAGGTGTTTCTATGATGGGCAAAATCAGAGTAATGGGCAAAGGTAAACGGTTTACAGGACCACATGTATTATCGGCTTATTATGAATAATCAGAGTAAGAATATGCATGTAAACAGATACGTTTAGCCATCATAGCTACCGGCTCATTAGAAGTTAACCATTGAATGAATTTCTCACACAAATTTATCCTATGAATTCAGAAGACTTGGAATATATTGCTCAAGTCATATGCACCAAAGTTATTAAACCTTTATGCTGTTTTTGCGTCATTTATGAAGCTTGAAAAACGTACATACATTTGTGTGTATATGACAGGGATATGTACTAACATTTTGGATTTATTAAACACACAAAAGGTGAAGACCATTCAGGGGTTCAGTTGTTTGTCCTGGTGATTCGCAAAGATGCTGTTTGTCAGAATTATGTTACACCCGCACGTCCAAACATTCCCGTAACGTTCCGCTAACCCTCCTAGACAGGGGCACAAAGGACATATAGAGTACTACTGAGTGGGAATTTGGATTCAAAAGCTTTTCTAATTGAACTAGTCCGAACTTTCAGGGAGCTTCTCTCTCTTTCTCTCTATCTATCTTTCTAGACGTCTCTGACATGGTCACAATGTCATGGTAGTGCGCCTTCACCATGGGGTTAATTTAATTGGTTTCGTAAATGCCGTAATTGATTTGTTCAGATTCTTTAAGCATTATTCTTCCTACAAGTATTAAATATGAACTCCCCAATAGGTTAATACAATATTACAAATATATATGGTTGTTTTAGGGAAGATACACAAAAGGCACTGTCAAACTAACCCATTGAATTAATGCAAATGTTGTGTTTATACTGTAGATTTCCAGTGACTGACAATATATCTTACATAGATTTCATTATACAATAAGAGAAAAGAACTGTAAACAGTTCCCTCGGCCAACATATATCTCAATAAAGCAACTGTTTATTGAATAATGTTTTAATTAGACCTTTTTCATTATAATGCCAGGCTTCTACCTGTCAGTGTTTAAAACTACAGGCCCTGTTGATGTAGAGTTCAGCTAGAGTTTAAAGAGAAACAGCGCATACTACACTAACACAATAACACACATTTACAGCGAAATCACATCATACACAAGGGTTGAGTGGATGCCGATTGAAATCATGTTGTTTAAGGTCAGACAGACAGAAAACCCAACATTGTGTCTGTCTGTGAGAAACTACTCCTTCCCAATCGTTAGACGTAAATAGAGAGAAACTACAAACTGAAGACGGTCTTTCATGCTGTCGCTCTCAATGGAATTACAGTGGAGATATTCAGTTAGAATAGAATTTTCCAATGCTCTGGTTAATTTAAAGGAGATGTGTGCAATTCTTTGGATGTTAAAATACTTTCTCAAACCCCATTTTGGGATAAAAGGTTAATCTGTGGTGGCTCAATCCTGTACAAGAGCACATCGTTCTACTCTCTTTTTATTCAGAACACATGAACACATAAGAAGACCACAACAAAAACAGAACTGTCAATATAATCAGGTAATTTAGAGCGATAAATTGAAAATACATACATACATATACAGGTGCATCTCAATAAATTAGAATGTCGTGGAAAAGTTCATTTATTTCAGTAATTCAACTCAAATTGTGAAACTCGTGTATTAAATAAATTCAATGCACACAGACTGAAGTAGTTTAAGTCTTTGGTTCTTTTAATTGTGATGATTTTGGCTCACATTTAACAAAAACCCACCAACTCACTATCTCAACAAATTAGAATACTCCATAAGACCAATAAAAATGTTAACAGAAAGTTGAGTGGAAGGAAAAAAGTGTGGTTAGAGCGAGTAACAAATTACTGAATTGCTCATGTCATGAGCCAAGAAATATGAGATCTTCAAACGTGACTGTACGCACAACTCATGGTGCAGAAAGTAAGTTACTAATGCTGAATTGTAATACTTATTAATGCGAATGAAAATCATATTTGGGTCTTAACTAAGTTATTTGTAAATTAAATTTGCAGGAAAGGGTAAGCTATTTAAGCCCATTCTATGAAATGCTTGAATGTGGACATTTGCGATGGTAGCCGATTGTATGGGGTAGCCTACTTTAGATAATAACACAATCATAGTAATTTTCAAGGTATTTTTTTTCTGCCAAATCTTTTGCAAATTGCTTGCGAAAGTGTTGCCAAGTTTTCGCAAATTGGTGGCTAACTTGTATGAATTCAAACAATTTCATTTGTACATGTTGGATGATCTGCTTTAGTAGCCTAATGGTTATGTTTAAGGGTGTTTTAAGTTATGTTTTTCTAAAAATCATACTTTTGTGTACCATTCATGTCATACAAATCCATACTAAAATCACCACCTCACATATACATATATATATATATATATATAACATTTTCTACGACCCAGCTTGAAGGGATTCCTTTCATGGAAATCTAGTCAACAAGTTCAACAAGTTCCAAAGATTGCAAAATAGCCCGATGTTGTAAACAGCAATACATAAAAGGCATTACCATTCTGATACATCACAAACAAAACACTTTTGACATTTTGATGATCAAAGATAAGCGAGTATAGACATAAAGACTGTAACGAATCAGCTCATGGGAAATATGAATAATTAATCATAACTAGTTATAATTAATTATGAATATTTTAGATCCGCTGTAGATATTTAGCTGACCTCTCAGGGTCAACTGTCTTGTCAATTCTAAGAACCTTAATTTCCTGGTTAAGGGAAATAACTTTCTTACTGTACAACTCTACACAGAGCTTGTAGCATAAATCTGCATGATTAGGGACTCCAGTTATGAGCAAACAATGAACAACGTCAAGTGTGATACAAGTAAGGTTTTATTAACTACATAAACAATTAAACTGGCCCAACATACTACATAAACACTTAAACTGGTCTAACATACAAATACACACTTAAACTGCAATCATAATAGAGGTACAAATTCAAGCCCCTACTTTAACTGCATTTAAACAAGCCAGCAAATAGGGACACACCAGCGTATCTCAAGTCACGCACACACTTTTAGGTTGACAGTTTAAAACTCATAACTTTTGTTTTATCATACCTGCATTCTCCACCAATCTGTAACGAATCAGCTCATGGGAAATATGAATAATTAATCATAACTAGTTATAATTAATTATGAAAAATGGTGTGTCTGATTGGTCCAGACGCTACAAGACATTAAAAAAAAAGTGACTTCAGGGGAACTTTAACATAAAGACACAACAGCTCTCAGCTGGCTATTAATTTTGATTTGAAAAGAAAAGCATCTCTGCAAGATTTCTCGCTGAACTAGAAATTTTCAGCTTATCAAAACAAAAACTTTCTGTAGTTCTATTTATAATATATACTGTATCTATTTGTAATATTTACTAATGGGTGTAGCGGCATTTACTTTATGTTTGACCTTTGAGCCTTGACTTTTAAAATGTATTTTAAATTAAAATGTACAATTTGACATAATAACATGCACTTTTTAAAAGTAGTCATGAACATGTACTCTTATATCTAACAAGTCATTGTATTTTAACTTATTTACACCATTTTTTTTTTGACGATAGTTTTTACACACATTTATGTGTGGCAACATTTTTTATTTTATTATGATTTTATTTATTTTTTTCTTAAGGCTGAAAATTGTGTGCCTAATTCACACAATAATGTTTGTCCCTCCCCCTAGTTTCTGAGAGGTCCTGCTGCATTAACTCCCTTGCTTAAGGGTCAAAGTTCACATCTTTTTAAAAGACCCTGTAAAATCAACAATTAATTCCCAACACAATGCATCACACGTTACGACTGCTGACTGGTTAAAACAGGATCTGGTTAGGGGCAAGTAATATGTTTGTAATCCTTTTGAAATCCTTATGAAAGTATAGAAGTGTGAGAATCAAGTATTAAGACTCAAGAAGATGCATATAACAGATATTTTACTGTGATGTAGGGGTGCTGTTAGGCACGACAGTAAGCAGACCGTAGTAAAATCACTGCAAAGCCAGGCCTTAAGTGAATTATTGCCTTACTTAAAAGTGGTGACAACAAAAATATGATAAAGACAACAATGTGAATACAGTTCCAGTTCATATAGTAATATAGTTCAAAATTATATAATTCAATCATTTGAGCATTGACATTTATGAAGCAATATCTTTTGAATATCAGATATCAATAAAACTGGAAAACAACATAGTTTAATAAAATTTAATAAAACATTAAAACAACATTACTAAGTATATGCTGTGTTGCAGGGACCCAAATTAATCTTTGAAAAGTTATTGGAAATGTTAAAAATGTTAAATAATAAAACACAAAGTTGCAATTTCAAACACATTTGTACAGTGTGATTCATATGAAGTATAATTTGTAACAAAAAAAAAAAGCATGAACCTTCACCACTAAACTGTACAAATTCACTAAAAAGTAAAACTGCTTCAAATTGAGACGTTGTTGGAATATTTTAAAAAACTACTGTCACACTACTAAAAAGTCTTTAAGTTTCCAATTTTGCTATAAAAAATTAATAAAATAACATTCTGCTTTCTATCATGAGAAAGCAATTCACTCACACAGAAGTCTGCAGAACACACCATGAGCAGCAGGGCTGTAGCTTCATCAGATCTCCATTACAGCATTGCGCTGCTTATTCGTTAGGACACGTTTAAAGCAGCCAATAAAATAACAACTAATTGGCAATTTGCTTAATTAAAAGCAGCCTTTGTTGTCACTGTTACTAAGATAAATGAAATAATCAGTTTAACACTAATGAGAGATTATCTGATTATGGGCTGCTATATACAACACACCGACTAATGTTAGAAGAGGGAGACAAAACTGTGCATGTGTGAGTGCGACACACACAAACACACACACACACACACACACACACACATTGCCTTACTTAAAAGTGGTGACAACAAAAATATGATAAAGACAACAATGTGAATACAGTTCCAGTTCATATAGTAATATAGTTCAAAATTATATAATTCAATCATTTGAGCATTGACATTTATGAAGCAATATCTTTAAATATCTTTTGAATATCAGATATCAATAAAACTGGAAAACAACATAGTTTAATAAAATTTAATAAAACATTAAAACAACATTACTAAGTATATGCTGTGTTGCAGGGACCCAAATTAATCTTTGAAAAGTTATTGGAAATGTTAAAAATGTTAAATAATAAAACACAAAGTTGCAATTTCAAACACATTTGTACAGTGTGATTCATATGAAGTATAATTTGTAACAAAAAAAAAAAGCATAAACCTTCACCACTAAACTGTACAAATTCACTAAAAAGTAAAACTGCTTCAAATTGAGACGTTGTTGGAATATTTTAAAAAACTACTGTCACACTACTAAAAAGTCTTTAAGTTTCCAATTTTGCTATAAAAAATTAATAAAATAACATTCTGCTTTCTATCATGAGAAAGCAATTCACTCACACAGAAGTCTGCAGAACACACCATGAGCAGCAGGGCTGTAGCTTCATCAGATCTCCATTACAGCATTGCGCTGCTTATTCGTTAGGACACGTTTAAAGCAGCCAATAAAATAACAACTAATTGGCAATTTGCTTAATTAAAAGCAGCCTTTGTTGTCACTGTTACTAAGATAAATGAAATAATCAGTTTAACACTAATGAGAGATTATCTGATTATGGGCTGCTATATACAACACACCGACTAATGTTAGAAGAGGGAGACAAAACTGTGCATGTGTGAGTGCGACACACACAAACACACACACACACACACACACACACACACAGAGAGAGAGAGAAAGAGAAACACTTTTACAGATTCAGACTACAAATGAGAACGAATGCAATCAAGAATAACTGGTTTTAATGGTTTTGTGCACAAAAAGTATTCTCGTAGGTTCATAAAATTACGGTTGAACCACTGATGTTACATGGACTATTTTAACGATGTCCTTATTACGTTTCTGGGCCTTTAACGTGGTAGTTCCATTGCTGTCTATGCAGGGTCAGAAAGCTTTCAGATTTCATCAAAATATCTTAATTTGTGTTCAGAAGATGAACAAAGGTCTTATGGGTTTGGAATGACATGAGGGCGAGTAATTAATGACAGAATTTTCATTTTTGGGTGAACTATCCCTTTAAATAGTTATAGTTGGATATTGATATCAATCTTTGATGATTTTGATAAGCATTAAGCAATTACACTTCACTCAATTTATGAAACTTTTCCTGTGGCCCCAGTAGTAAACAGACAGAATAGTCTGCACTTTTGCATGACATTATTTGCATCATGTCTTTATTCTGCAATAATATAAGCCATTATAATTGGTGTTTGGAGTGAGAATCACCATGCAGTGAACGTGGCCTTTAATATGTGCATGTATGTGCAGACGTGTGTGTGCAGTACAGATTAACTGGCATAACGCTCTGCTCTGATACACTGAGCTGTTGCTTTGATCAAACTTTCATCAAAAAGCTTTAAACCCTTCCAACAATCAGAGCTGCTAAATATGGACCCCAGTCATGTAGTTTAAAAGGGCAGACACATACACATATGAACGCACAAACACACACATCTGTGCTATTACAACACACTAGAGTTGGTGAGACCCACATCACTTAAACAGTCAAATGTTTAGAACATCTCAGCATTGCAAGTAGCCCTTATACTCCTGAACTCATGTTAACAGTTTAAGATGACATGCAGATCTCATGCAGTGCTTTGTTAAGAACAGTTCTTTAAACCTCAAAGAAATAAGAGAAATCTAATTCCACATCCCGGCTCCAGCATACATGGCAACAAGTGAGTTGCAGTTGGAATCACAGTGAGACTAATGCATGGACTGTGCACAGAATACAGAAACACTTTAAAGAGTCTGGGTCAACATGATCTGTCTGTTATTTAGCAGGTCTACTTTTGAAGAAAAAAAAATAACAACACACCAACTCTTTTACAAAACCTAGTGAACTGTCTATGAAGACAGCATTAAATATATTATGTGCTGTGAAGGTAATACTATAATGCATTGCACAAGGTAAAAAAAAAATCACTAAAATGATGTATATAAATAAACGTATATTCCATTCAATACAGAAAAATATAAAAAACTATCTTATTTAATTAATTAATTATTTTAAAATTGTACATTATATATTTGTACATGTTGCATTA
Organism: Sinocyclocheilus rhinocerous; assembly: GCF_001515625.1. Lineage (NCBI taxonomy): Eukaryota > Metazoa > Chordata > Actinopteri > Cypriniformes > Cyprinidae > Sinocyclocheilus > Sinocyclocheilus rhinocerous. The sequence continues at coordinate 275,713 of NW_015626380.1, forward strand.
GGCCTATAGTAAAGCATACTCATAGTATTGCACCCTTAGCTTTGCAAAATTATACTCTATTGGAGTCGGTTTTGAGTGGAGTCTTCTGTGTGTTTTCGCATGAAGACTGTTATTTGTGTGGCTGTTTATGCAGAGTATTCACTTATGCGATTCCATTTCTGTTAGGTTGCAGCCTATGTAGACAGCGTAGCAACTCACTAGAATTTGAATCTATATTTATTCGTAAGAGACAAACAAAGGCAGATTATCTGAAGTGCAAACAGCTTAAGCAGCTTAACAGTATTACATGTGAATCTGTAGGAATATTGCAGTATTGTGTTATAGACTTTGTCATAATGAATTAAATTATCTTTATGTGTAATGCGAGTGCCATTTTCTAGATATGGCACCATGTCCAACAATTTTTGCATACATCCCAGTATGATTTAGCCCAGTATAACAAAATGAAAATTATTAAGACTTGAAACATTTTAAATAAAGATAATTGTTTTACCAAGTTCAAGATGATTCTCACAAAACTATATTTTCTGCAAGAATTTTTCAAGATAAATTAAAACATTTTTTAAAAAATTTTCATAATTCACAATTTATGTATACAGAGCAACAGCAAAATCTGTGAGGAAAAAAAAATACATGTTTGTTTAGAGCATTTTCTATAACTACAATTCAAGCTGCAATACCAAACAGGACCACACGGAGATGCCAACACACCACTATACCAGCCGCCTTAACCTGACTGCATATCAATATATAGCCTACGGATCCATTCAGAATTATTAGACATAGCAAAACACAAATAATAAAAAATAAATAAATAAATATAAAAAAGCAAATAAAACATTCTTTACCTCCATTACAAAGTAACGCGTAACTGTATTCTAATTGCTTTTTCTGATAACGTAGTAATGTAATGCGTTACATTTTAAATTTTTGTAATTTGATTACAGTTACTAATGTCAATACAATTACGTTAATTAAATTACAAATGCAGATGTTGAAAATTTATGAAGTAAATACATTTTAAAATCATGTTTTGCGTGTCAGTATGCCCTTTAATAAACCACCAGAGAATGCCAGTTAAAATGCAGATGAGTTGTACATTTAGATGCAATGAATCATATTTCAAATTTTGCACTCTATTTCACATATTTTAGTCTGGCATTATAGTTTGGGAAAAGTCCAACTAGCAAAATGTGTACAAGTTTATGTCACAGTAGCACTAATATAAGTAAGAATAAATTACTTATCAGAATGATATCCTACGCTGGATCAAGCCGGGCGCCGCATAGCATACTTCTGAGGTAAATACAAGGTTGATTTCTCACAGCGCGTCTTCTTACAAAAACGAAAAGTAGCCTAGATAAACTTGATAAATCTTGCTGCTTTGTTTACGGAGGTGATGTGGGCGCTTACAAGTTACAGGATGATTACAGTATGATTAGCGTGCGCTGCGCGGGGGCGTGATCACATTACAGATAATGAGCTCAGACGGGAAAGACTGGACCTCGCGTTGGTTTCATACAGATTATTTTATCAGAGAATATTTGTTTTTCGATATGACTTACTTGATTTAAAAATAGACACTTCAAGCTTTCTAGATATATAGAAAAGAAGTTCGGAAAGAAGTTCAAGGAGACTGAGGGTGTTTTCACACCTGAGCGTTTGTTTCAGAACCTGGTGCGTTTTCTCCCTTGGTTCGGTTCGTTTAGGCATATGTGAACACAGCAATAGCGCTCGGATCCGCACTAGGGCTGCACGATAAATCGCATGCGATATTTAACGCGCATCTTATCAGTAAAGCCGGTTCTGTAATCAGCGGTAAATCTCCATCACCTGCGGGCTTTCACATTGAGCAGCATTAACTACACAGAGCCGTTGTTCACTGACGAGCTGCGCAAAACCACGTTCATATTCACACGATTTTTTGCGCAGCTCGTCAGTGAACAACGGCTCTGTGTAGT
>NW_015626380.1:279865-280481 GCF_001515625.1 Sinocyclocheilus rhinocerous
TTATCAGTAAAGCCGGTTCTGTAATCAGCGGTAAATCTCCATCACCTGCGGGCTTTCACATTGAGCAGCATTAACTACACAGAGCCGTTGTTCACTGACGAGCTGCGCAAAACCACGATTACAGAACCAGCTTTCTGACAAGATGCGCATTAAATATCGCATGCGATTTATCGTGCAGCCCTAATCCGCACCAAAACAATCGTTCCCTGAATGAGGTGGTCTCGGCCCGATTGCAAACGATCTCTGGAGCAGTTCGATATAAGTGTGACAGCAATCCGACCCAACGGACCAACGAACCAGGCTGTATCACAATGTATGATGGGTAATTACATAAACTTGTGTGAAGCAGCAGGGATTGTATTGCTAATGGCTCCCAAAATGAACCGTGGGCTAACTTGGAGCAGGGAAGAAGTGAAATGTTTAATTGAAATTTGGTCAGACGAACACATTGCCGAACAGCTCTCCAAAACACACAAAAACACCAAAATTTATAAAGTGTTTAGCGAGCACATAAAACAAATGGTCTTTAATCGGTCGGTTGAACAGTGCCACGTGAAGGCAAAGAAACTCCGTCAACAATATATATATATATATATATATATATATATATATATAT
>NW_015626380.1:281929-295308 GCF_001515625.1 Sinocyclocheilus rhinocerous
AACACTCCAAAGAGAAAGGAAAACTTGAAATCGCATCATATGACCCATTTAAAATGGGCTTTAATCATTTGGTTGAAAAGTGCCGCGCGAAGGCAAAGAAACTCCGCCAACAATATATTATATAGATATATATATATATATATATATATCCTGACGGATGACAACTTTGAGCAGAATTCTGGAAAATAAACAGATGCACTCTGACCAATTAAAGGAGAGTTTACTTGCACGTGACTTGTATTAACAACGTTTGGTCCGTTTGGAAATATTGCCTTGTGAATGCGAACCGAACCAAGATGAAATTTCAACATTGTAGCGATTTAACCCCCGGTTTTGGAAGAAAGCAATCGATCTACAGGTGTGAAAACACCCTGAGATGACAGAAAGTGCACCCTGTTTGTTTTATTTATTTTACAAAAGCACAGTGTTTTGTTGATAATGAGAGTGTATACAGGTCAATATCACCATAGAGTGCCTTTCAACCCTCACAATACTCAAAAATTTTAATTTCCCATTCATTTTATGTCATGTCATAAATAGTAGACACTCAAGTACTATATAAATATATTAGCTGAGCTCCCACACATTTATTTTTAGATAATTATGGGCCATTATTCGAAGCATAAACCATAAGTTTTGTCCACCCTGTCATGGACATATATATTACTGTCAAATACATTTTCGTTTAGTGATCACATAAGCAAATTATATTTTCTGAAAGGTATCCCTTTCCTAAACAGGGTTATTTGTTTGCTTTCAAATTATAAATACATAAAAGATTTTATGTAAACTATGTGTTTTTAAAGAAAGTCATACAATTCGCACATGTATTTTTTCTTATTTGGAGAAAAGTGTGATATTTGGATGCAGTTTTTTGTTTGTTTGCATGTTACTGCCCCTACACCTAGCTATTGAACACACTGGATTATATAGATATGATTGAATTATTATTTAAAATATTAATGTCCACCCTATTGAGTCTAAGTGGCCGACAGGGTGGACATTTTGGAACAACGACAGGGTGGACATTTTGAGATTCAATTAGCATATTAGTTTACAAACAACTGTGACTAGCTAAATAGTTAGTCTGGTTGTTGAAGAACATTTGGTATATTTAAACTTACATATTTTGAAAATACTGTATTCTAATAAATTCTGGCATATTTTATGCCATCAGGGTGGACATGTTAAGCTTTGGCAAAGCAAGTAAGCAAACTCAGACGAAGAAAATTTGTCAATTGAAAAGTCACCAACATATTCACCTAAGCCGTTGAAATTCCCGCCACTGAAGAGACAAGAAATCTGTTGACACTAAAGGGGATGGCCTTTTCTTAAAGGGGCAGATTCCTCAATACGACAGGGTGGACAACCATTCAAGGGACATGGACAAACTCTTGTTTTTTATTAAATACAAATATTGTTTTTTATTACCAAATGATCAATACACTCAAACTGAGTAATCTCTTATTCAACAAAATATTAATAAAAATAACAAAATGTTTAAATTTTATGATTTGACAATATTCTACTATCATTAAAACTTTATGAGCAGTGCATGGGACATAGCAAAATAATATGCATCCTCTTACACAAAACAAAAAAAAATCTAGAAAATGTATCTAAAGAGCCGAGTAATGCTTTTGTTATGAATATAAAAACTTAGCCTAATATAACACACCCTTGCATAGTCATTTTTATGTTAAGTTATCATGGCAAAGGAGTTATTTATGTACAGGACACCAAAAGACACCCTACAGAGATATTGACCCATACAAATAAAATACCTTTTACAGTTTCAAATGATGTATTTATCTGTATTATCAAAAATGACGGAACATTTTAAGTTCATTTCGCTGTTATCAGGATCAAATGCAAGCGATCATTCAAGTCTTTGTTTTGATAGTTATGTAATTTTTCAGTCAATATTAAATTACTGAAAGATGAGTTTCATTTTGTAGTTATAAATATAAATGTAGCTATAAAAGTTATAAATATCTCAATTGTGTCTTCCAGCAGCAATGACGAGTAAATGGTTGCTTGTTTGTATAGGTCTCCTGCTTCTAAGATGTTTTTCCTCAGATTTGCCAAAGTCTGAAATCAAACTCTACTCAAAACCAAATTAGCTGAGCTATGAAATCCATATATTTTATTTGTCAGAAGTAATTTTAGGAGAAACATCTGATACATAACAAAGAACTATTCTCTTGAGCTATAAGAAATATTTTCCTCTAGAATAACAATAACTTTTTATTTTTAAAATTAATTCTACAGTTCTACCGAATAGCTTAAATAGCTTATTTTGACTTCAGGTTCATTATATAAATACATCTAATATTATTGCAAGCTAGCTCTCAGGAATAATAATAAAAAATAGTTTCCAGAGTTTAGTTGGGCAGATTCTGTTTGGTCAAATTTAATCAAGATCAGTCCGGCCCTGCACCACCTCTGTCAAGCTTGCATATTTCTGAAAACCATTCATCACAGTGCTGTTTTGTGTTTCTGAGCTGGAGAGACAGAGATGGGAGGGAAAAGCTGTAATCAGCTAAAAGTTTCAAAGTTTTTCCTGGGAAACAGAAATGCAATCGCTCATCCTCATTTCATACATCTTCATTTATCTTTTTGCTCTTGTTATTTATCTTATCCGTTTTGACAAAAAAAAAAAAATCATGACAAAAAGAAAGTAGCCACTAAAAATACAATCCAAACCATGAAAACATCATCCTCCTGACAAAACGGAGCCAATTTTTAGCCTTGTTTATAAATGCTTTCTACACATTTACAATGATAGATTTTAATGTAATTTTATTATAAATAAATTATGAATTATTTGTTGTTGCTAGGATGATCTAGGTGGTTCTTTACTGGTGTAAATATGTCAAAAGAGGCCACTTCCAAGTCTCTATGATAATATGGTAACCATAGATATGGCTCAGGTCCCTCCTTCAATGTATGAGATTCTTTGGAATTTTTTTGTGCATTTTATTGCCTGTAAATATTAATCTGATCATTTCAAAACAGCAGGATTTTGCAGGATTTGAGGTATAATGCAGTAGTAATGCCTTGACTAATGATAATAAATTCTGGTACTATCACAAACATGCTGACAGGCAATATTATTTGACACATTGTCATGCTGACCTTGTAAACACACTGATGATTACTTTAATATCACAAGCTATTCAGAAAACAGTCTCTCTGCTTCTGTATACTTTTTCAAAGCTAAGCAATGTTAGACAAAAGCGGGCGGAATTTTTGATACAAAAAAATAATTTTGCTCTGGAAGTCACGTGGTCTAAATATTGTAATTGACCCCTGGTGTATTGATTTTCCGGGGTGCCTTGGAGCACGTCAGGCTGCTTCCTGCGATATAATAGCCTTAAGGACTCAGAGCCGGAGCAATACATCATCATCTGGGGGGAGGATGATGAGGACCAGAGGGGCTTTTCCTATACAAGGGGAAGAACACTTGTCATTTTAATAATATCATGTATTTATTTCAGTTAGTAAGGAATAAAATCACTTTTTTTTTTATCAGTGAGAAAGACAAACATTTTGAAACATCCCTAAAACATCAGAATATATATATATATATATATATATATTTATATTTAAAGAATCATGTTCAAACACCATACATATAACCATGTCAGCACAATATCTCTCCATTATTACAGTTATGACCACCTAAACGATCACACACATCCACGGCTTTATGTTTCCCTCAGAGCTTTGGTGTTAATTGTATTTATTGGCCTTCTCATTTTCAGAGCATCTAATTCAGCAGAGTGAGATATATCTATAGGCTCACTAATACTGCAGGATGCTGGGATGTGTCTCTGGCTTTTTTTTTGACGAAAAACACAACTGCTTTGTGCAGGAAGACGCTAGAAACGGACACATGCACATGCTCGCGCACAGCATCCTTGGAACCAGCTGAGGCTAGTTCAAGATCAATATTTCCCTCCCAGCCCAGCACCATTTAAAGAACCTAATTCAGAAATCCACCTTTCAGCACATACAAGCACCATTCCCCCGTCTCTGTCCCGCTCTTGTTCATGGGAAGTGTATTTGGAGTTGCGTTGGGCTGTGCACATACAGACAGCTTGGTTCTCAAAAACACACTGCTCTAAAACCAAACACATATTTTTGAAGTGATCCCGAGCACAGATGCTGTAATGTTTTGATTCATCAGTGAAAGAAAAACAATGTTGACTGGATGTTTAAAAGCCTGTAGGAGAAAAAAAAATCACAATAGTTTTCTCCTACACAGCAATGCCATTAAATGAAGACATTATATATCTGTATATTCCAGACATAAAGACCAAGTGATTTCACATGTTTCAATTTTATAGGAGATCTCAACTCATAGGATAGCAATGCCAAGTCATATTTATTTTTATAGTGCATGTATATACATTACAGGCCAAAGCAGCTTCACAGTAATAAACAGGGGGAAAAAATCTTTAATTATGAAACAGATACAATTTCAGCTGTAAAGCATCTCTAAAAAGACAAATCTACATACAAATATAAGCAATTATCATCAAATTATTTAAAGGCCAAATGATGACATTCAATTTATAGATTTATAGATCTTATAAATCTGATTACCTGACTGATATGACAAATGAATGGGACTTGTCAAGAGGCACTCACAAAACATATGTGACTGTAAAAATTAAAAGGAAGTGATTTAAACAACCACCCCTATACTTTTGAGAACCCTGAAGCACAGAATCAAAACCTACATGCACACACACACACACATACACACACACCTTCCTTTGTTTTTCCGGATCAATCTTTGTATTCGGAGGCCACCTGCGGTCTCTAAGAACAGCAGTTCTTGAAGGCCACGGAGTGTCTGACTGACAGCACCATGACACTGTGTCCTGTCACACACACACACACACACACACACACACACACACACACCTGATGACCGCCATGGGCTGGAAGGGGCCTTGCTCCCTTGGCCCCATCTCTGTCTCTTTCCCTTTTATATCTACTCTATGTTTTTACTGTTATTTGTTAAGGCACGGTTTAGACTTACATTCAAGGAGGTAAGCAACACATCTAAAAATAGAATATAATAGATACTTGAGAGTGAGCATTTTTGGCCTTGGATTTGGACTTGGTCCTGCATGCAACCACCCAGAATAGCCTATAGTGAAGACAGAGAAACACCTTATCAACCACCCACAACACCCTAGCAATCACCCGGAAAAGAAGTGTGAGAATGCCTGTATCAGTGTTTTTAGTGGGTTTGAGTGAGTGTGTGTGTGTATGAAGCTGTATGTCTGGCTTTGAGATTAAGAGGAGAGCTCCCTCTAGCTATAGTACACATACACAGCAGGAGTCTCACATTAACACTGCAAAATCAATACACCACTCACACATACACACACACCCTGGATATTTCTCACATTTACTCTTTACAGTAACACACATACTCAGAACGGGACACTCATTTTATCACATATGTGGCAATGGACAGATCAATACACACAAGCACACACATACACTTAACTACAATATGGACAAAGCAAGATGTACGTAAAAAAAAAAAAAAAACCCCGCTACAACAAAATGTTTAACCATGTTCAAGAAAACACACATTACAGTTTTTTATAGCTAGACCTTTCATTATCGGCATAAAGTCTGGTCCACTGTCCAGCTTATTCTGGCCAAGAACTGCCCACTTGCTGACCAGCTACAACACAGTTTACTTAGTTGACATATTGATATCACAATAAATCAACAAAATGGGGGAAAAATCACTATAATTACTATGCAACTACTATGTAATTACATAAAATAAGCATTTGTTTCAATATACTAATTGCAATTACATTTATTCATTCAACAGATGCTTTTATCCAAAGTGACTTACAATGAGGAACATTACAATCAATTTATCATAAGAACCAACAATATTCAGTATAACAAGCAGTACGCAACGCCCAGTTTCAACTTTAAGCTAGATGTTATTGTACATACATTTTGTAACATTGTACTTACATGTAACCTGCATATAATTACATCTGTAATTACACTTTACTTTTAAACATACCCTTTACCCATAAACTCACCTGCAATAACTTGAATCTTGTGATCCTGTTGCAGAACCACATGTATATACTCAGTAAAAGCATTGTACCAAATGGTAAATATGAAGGTAATTACACATAATATGCAATAGGATAAAAAATGTATTAGAATAGCAAAGCAATCAGCACAAAACAAAAAAATTAGGAGCCATGTAGAATCTGAATTTTTCTGTCTGTCCTAATAATAAATAACACACGCTTGTCATAGACAACTCAACAGCAGAAAATACAGTTCTGCTCAAGAGATATTAATCTTAGTTAGTCTTGGTCAGTTATCTTGTTTCGGGTCAAACATCAATTTCCTCCATGACCTCTGAGCAAGATTATCCAAACAGGGTTTAGACTGTCCTTAACATTCTATACCTGCTGCCGAATCTATCTCTGCTATGGCTGGCCCAGGTGGCCTGAAGAAGGCTGTTCAATGAAAAAGGCATCCTGCTGAGAGCAATGCCTGATGGGAAAGTAAAGCTATTGCCTGAGGCAGTTAGTTGGGCCTATAACTGAACAAAGACTCCAAAGTCTCGCCTGGCCAGCACTTTACAGAAGGAAAGTGACATGGTGGGAGGGTTGGCATATTGAGATCTATTTGCAGTGTGTGTTTTAGAGCAATCTCTAATCCTAGAGTTTCTTCAGGTGTCAGAGAAGATATTTTGAGTCCTGTAGCCTACGGCATGTTCATTACAGGACTGCAAGACCACCCCCCAACCCCCCCCACACACACACACGCTGCCAAAATAAACCTGAGCTATTCACTGTTTGCCATTAAGTGCTTATGCTGCAGCACAACCTCAGATCTAGACAAGATAAGACTTAAGAAAACATAAAATCAATAATATGTACCAAAAAGTACCTTGGGTTTTTGGACACAGCACCATTGTAGTACATTTTAATAAATGTTTTTGACATTTACCATTGTATTGTTTAAGGTACCTAGGAGCACATAGTAAACAGCATGGTATACGAATATGATAATCATTTGGTACCATGTATACACGAAATCCTGGAGAAATTCTCAAACAAACAAAATCAAAACCAAATAAAATCAATATTTTCATTGACTTTGTTTTTAATTAATCATTATTATTAAAAAGAATGTCTTCAGTGATGAAAATATCAAAATTATTTTTCAGTAACACTTTGAAACTTTGCACTGCAATTTTAAGGAAAATTAGTTATTAGTACAACAAAGGAGATGTAGGAATAATTATTATTTTTAGAAACATTCTTAGCTTTCGCATGTGCACTAACCTGTACAGGCCATAAATATTCCCTCTTTAACAAAGTGAAAGAGATAAAGACATGCTAAACTAGTGTAGCCAACCAACAAGACTACCTTGGTCAACCATCTTCACCAGAAAGACCATGCTGGTCGACTAGCTTCACCAGCCAAGTTTTGGCAGTGATCAGCATGGCTATACTAATCCACTAGCTAAACCAGCACCATACTAGCACTAACCAGTATAAACCAGTATGGGATCATTTTGGTCTAGCTGGTCTTTTCCACAGGAATAGAGAGAGGGAGAGAAAGGAAAGGAAACTCTATCTCAAAGGAAAAGTGCTGGTATTAGTGCTTAAACTTAATCCCCAAAGGACTTAATAGGATGATCTCCCTCTTTCCCCCTCATCCCTTTCTCTGGAGGCCTCTACTGTACAAGTCCACTTAGATCCGCCACAGTGAGGATGCTACAAACAAAATGGCAGCAAATCCAAATCCCTCTTCACCCTCTTGTATCTAATGGCTCTGGAGGGGACCTGTATGTCTCACCTGGCTTGAAAACTCAATTACCAGCCCATCAGGCATTGCTCAGAGCCACTGAAATTGACTGTAGTGCTGAACCCTGTTAAAAAATAGTCGTGTTTTGGAACATGGCAGTGGGTGTTTAGTTGGTCCAAAATGGCCATTACTTTGTGCAGGATGTTTAAGGTGCATGACCAGCTGGACTATCAGCTTGTAGGGATCAGGCTGCATTGGTAGACCATTTTGATAAAGGGCCCACTGGGGGTTGGGGGCACATTTTAAGGTGGTGAAGCAGGTTTTTAAAACATGGTGAGTGGTTTGTTGCTGGTACAAAGTCATCTATAAGCCTGCCAGGTCCGCCAACAGCAAGTCAAACTGATCAACCACCTAACTTTGCTATATAAGCTCCATAATATTCCCCAAATACAGTTAAGTTTGATTTAAAAACTTTCTATCTGCTTTCATGTTTCAGATATGCATGGCCAGATGTTTTAAGGCAAGAATGGGCAAACTAAGTCCTGGAGGGCCACTGCCCTTCAGAGTTTAGCTCCAGCCCTGATAAAACTTACCTGCCTTCTAGTAATCCTGAAGACATTGATTAGCTTGTTCAGGTGTTTGATTAGGGTTAGAACTAAACTCTGCAGAACAGTTACCCTCCAGGACATAACTGTTCTTAGGCCAAGGCTGATGAGATAGACATTGTAAAACCACAAGAAATACCTGGAGAGGTTTATTGATGTAAGCAAGGCCAGATTCTTGAGGAGGAGACACTATTTCATTACTGTAATCTCTTGTTATTAAAGTTTACACCTTTCCACTGGTGCCAGTTTTGGCAGTTATCTCAGAAAAGAGATGATCTCAGGATTGAGGAGCATATTTTGGATTTGTAGGTTTTAGTGAAAAGAATCAAAAGCCCAAAGCTGATTGACTGAGGATACCAATTCAGCAGGTTAACTGAACTCCATTATCTCATGCGACTTTGTCAGCAATACCAAGGCTTTAATTGAGAAATTGATAATTGATTTAATTTGCTCCATGGACTGCTCAGCCTGAAAGTCTGGCAAGGTGCAAAATAGGATTTCCTCAAGTGGCACCATTTTCTAAATAATCCCTAGCAATCATCACAAGAGTTGCTTTTCATTGAGGGGCTCTGGTAGTGGACTGAACAAGGACTATATTTCAGCTCTTTAAATTAGAGGTGCTTGACCAGCACACCAAGAGATTCATATCATTGAACAGCACAAACATCACTGCCTGGAAAAAAACAAACAAACAACAACAACAAAAAAACGTCTAGCTGACTACAAGCTGCTCTTGTTGAAATTGGGATACAGGCACTAAATAATTTAATAATAATTAATGCATTTAGCAGACACTTTTATCCAAAGCAACTTACAGTGCATTCAGGCTATACATTTTTTACCAGTATGTGTGTTCCTGGGAATTGAACCCACGACCTTTTGCATTGCTAACACAATGCTCTACCACTGAGCGACCCCTCAACATAAAAATGGGCTCTCCACTGAGTTATCTGAACAGAAAATGTCTCCATTCTCTTTCTGTCTATACCACATACGGGACTGCGGTAACTGTAGGTAATAGTGAACCTTAGTAACTGGAGGGAGAAACACAGAATAGCTATTTTGATAATCCAAACATTATCATGATTATAATATAAAACAAATTAATCCCGAATGGGCAACAGTAATATGATGCTCACCTTAGACTATTAAATGTACCATACAGGTCACGAAAAAGGGGCTTCTACAAATTCTTCTTTATTTCTCATGTTGTCATCTAAAAAGTAGATGGAACAAGACCTGCTTATTACTGTGAATTCTTAAAAAAACAGCCTTTTGTTTTATTGGACATACTGAACATAAAAAAGCCAAAATCTGAGCTTGGGTTGCCTGTATACATAAGCATCATCCTGCAAAAATCATAATGGCCAGAGAAACATGTTTCAGTCACTCCTCTCCAAACACCACACCCCCAAAAAATTAAATAGCTATCTATGCTTTTAAAAACAAATTTCCCTTTTGAATGGTTACAAATATCTCCTGCTTTTCAACTACCTTTATTTTGATATGGACTTTTCCCACTTTTTTCCAGTCCAATCAATTAACGATGGATCAAATCAAGACTTGCCCTGAAATATCACATTATGGAAGCAAAGTTTGTGAATTGCATTTCATGTGTAAGGACCCAGCACAATATAGACTCAGAGGGACCCAAATTACTGACTTGAATAAATAACATCAGAAAACACAGAATATTGCCAAGTTTGCCCTCCTTCTACCTGTGATTGTAACTTTTCATTTATGAGCACATTTATCTAACCTGGCTCAGTTTTCCTTTAACCTCCGCATATGGCAACATGCCTGTAGGCTACAGAGAAAGACTGCCAACACTGACAGCAATGGAAACTTTGAAGGTTTTGGTATTTCTCTGACATTCAATGATTTCCCCCAAGCACATGTGGGGTTTATCTGTTTTGTCATTTTTTTAATACCAGAATCATCTACACAGAACTGTAAGATGACAAAACACTCTGAAATGCCAAAGTCAGACTGAGGTGTGTGCTTTTCCCGTATCAGTAAAGACCCTTTGAGTGCTCGGAGAGTGTGTGAAGTGTACTGTGTCCCAGATACCCCGAGGTGTGTGAGATGAGACTGTTCGCCCACAGCCACTCGTAAATAATGTGCGTAAGAGGAGAGAAGTCAACGCCAAGATCTTCTCCTGCCTCTCTGCTCTGACAAGCACAGCTAATCAGAAATCATTTGCTATCTCCCCTCAACCCTTGGCAAGCCACATCCATTTCACTATTGGACACCGTCAAGGGCTGCTCAGCTATCTGATGTTGAAGACTCAGGTTATTAATAAGTGTCAGGGAGAATTGATGCGGCACTTCTGGAAGAATCCAGCCCATTCCAGAGCTTTGGGGAGATGTCCTGGGATATGCAGAATAAAGTCTTAGCAGCTCATAATGAGAAGTTTTCCATCATTCTGCTCTGCGCCATGTAGCTAGCAAATATTTATTTCTGCAAATGAAAGATACTGCTCATACAAAAAGCATGAGTGCATGAGCGTGGGAGAGCAAGAGAGGACCAGAAATCATTTCTGTCATTTATTGGGACACCTTTTTACTTCCCGCTACAAAAGCCAGTGCCAAGTATCCTCTGCAGAAATACATTTTATAGTTCTCAAATAAAAAAATTAGTCATTGGTATCTCCAAAGCGCATTATTTAATAAAGCTCTAGTGTTTTTGCCGAGCATGCACGGTTGTTCATCATAAGTCTTAACTCTCTTTAATTAAAGTATGTCTCTGTCGAGGCCGCTCATGGCTGCTGATGGACACAGCCAGTTTCACATTATAAAGCTTTTCATTATTACAGAGCTTAAAGCTGGAATAAAAGCACTAGGAAAAACCCCACTCTAAAGAGATATTGAGTAGGATTTCCATTGACTAGTTGAGTATTTCTACTCCAAGAAGCCCAAAATAGATTGAAAAAACTATACGTTACTATCTCTGGTCATCTCAGAGGCACTTGTATGGTTCATTCATGACCCCCTAAAAGTATAAGAGCACTCAGTTGGAGCAGGTTTTTCATGCCAATCACCTGATTCATAAATGCCATGGGACTAACTCTGGAGCTGCAGGAAAATAACATGCTGCTGACATTCATATTGATAATGCTAATTGGCTAATGGCGAAACACCTATTTGGGAAAACATCAACTATAATAAAATTTATGTTATAATAAAATGTACGAGTTTCTGTTGCAAACTAAATTTAATGGTTGATCAATGGAGAAGTATGCTTTTTTGTCATCAAAATGGTGTAGTTTAGGAATGTGCTGACAGGGGCTAACAGGGCTAATCTCCAAACCCCTTGTCCTATGTAGCGTTGCGAAGATACTGAAGCCTATCCTAACTCAGGCTGAAGGAGAGAAATGCCCTGGATGGATGGCCAGTCCATCCTATGGCTAACACACAGACATACACACACACACACACACACATTCACACCTAAGACAATTTACCATTTCAAATTGATCTATTGTGCATGTCTTTAGATTGTGGGCGAAAGTGGAGCACTTGGAGGAACCCCATGGCAGCACGGGGTGAACAAGCAAACTCCACATAGAAAGGCCTCCTGGCTCAGCCAACCTCAAACCAGAAACCTTCTGCTGAGGCAACAGTGCTACCGACTGAGCCCCATGCAGTTCCGGTCAAATCATGACCCACTGAATTAAACAATCCATTTTTAATGCTGTGTCTTTAAGATTGAAACACCCTCTTCTTGTGAAACGATAAACCCCAATCTAGTTTACACCTTTTTATCCTTCAATGAAAGTGTCTTAGCAAAACATTACATTTATTTCATTTTGAAACATTGGGATAATTCAGAGAGATAGACAGAGCTATAGGTGCAACATACAGAGTCAGGAAAGGCACAAAATTGACAGTCTGACACACCAGTTTTACACTTATTGCTTTTTATTTTTAAATTACTGTTTTAATGATACATTTTGATTTGTCATTATATGATCCCTTTAAAAATCTGCTGAAAAGAAAACAGCACATACACTTCCAAAATACACCAATAAGGTGTCCAAGTCCAAAAATACACTTAACTACTAGTGACACTCAGCCAAGCACGTAATTTCAGTCAAATGCTGAAAACATCGATACACACTTATATTAACAGACAGTAAAAACAATCCTCTCCACTGCCCATTCTCAGAGAGGTTTCGTGTAATATATATTTAGAGATGAAGGATCCAGTGGCCAGGTGGAATTGGGTTTATCAGTGAGAGATCTCCAGATTTAATTGGGTTTGTGAGCAGAGAGAATGGTGCTCCATTAGTTCTGAATGGAACCTGGGAACTGCAATCACTCTGTCAGCAGAGAGAAACACTAACAACAGGTCTCAAACCCACATGAGAATCACCCACACCTTTATTTCTGTAGTGCTTAGTGTTTGCTTTGAAATTGAACACAAGTAACACAAAACAGATATGCAAACAAGCACATGGATGACAGTGAATGTAAGTAAATAGCTGACCACTTAGTGCCATGTCTGAAAACCTTAACCACCATTATTATTAGAAAAATCGGTTACACTTTATTTTAAGGTGTCCTTGTTGCAGTGTAAATATACATTTAAGTACTGAGTAATGTTAATTGAAGGCACAATATGTAAGATTTCTTTATTAAAATATCCAAAAAACCACTAGAAAAGTTATATATTTTGCTGACTTGTGTACTTACATTATCCCAAATTTTTCGAAGAATGTTTAAATCCAGAGAAATAAGCAATTTTAACTAGTGACACGGACCGTTTCCATAGTGTCATTGTGTCACCTGCCAATGACGTCATAACCCCTCGATTTCCGGTTTTGTTTTGTAGAAAATATGGAAACACCAAAGACACTTTAATATGTTGTGCGTTTTAATAGACTGGTGACGACCGCACAGAGTAGCATTATAACCGAACTTTCAAATGTATCTACTATGACAAAACAGC
>NW_015626380.1:297570-318828 GCF_001515625.1 Sinocyclocheilus rhinocerous
AACAGCATTTATTTAAAAAAAAAAAAAAAAAAAAGGTAACTTCCTGAATAAAAGCATTTGCACATTTTCCATGCGGCCCTGTCACCGAATAATTTCACCGTTAATAGAAAACATGGAAAATTATTAAAATAGTGACACCCAGGAAGTAACATATTTGGCCCCTTTCTACAGTTTGGCTCATTCCATTTTCTCAAATTTTACAGAAATTAAACGCTATGTTCAACAAGCTTGACTATTCAACCCTGTTACCAAAAAAATAAAATAATAATATATATATATATATATATATATTGTGGTGTGACTCCCCAAATGAACGGTAATTTTTATAAATTAATAATTCATGAAATTTTGTAAGAAAAATATAAAAATAAAGATAAAATAAAGATGTGTAGAAATAATGACATTATGTGGTTACTTTTTACTCAGTGACATTGACACATGACATTTTTGGAGTTATTACATCTAAATTTGGTATAAAAAGATTGCATATTACATTTACATTTACATTTAGTCATTTAGCAGACGCTTTTATCCAAAGCGACTTACAAATGAGGACAATAAAAGCAGTCAAAACTAACAAAAGAGCAACAATATATAAGTGCAAATGACAAGTCTCGGTTAGCCTAACACAGTACATGTATATGTGTGTATATATATATATATATATATATATATGTATGTGTGTGTTTGTTTGTATGTATGTATGTATGTATGTATGTATGTATGTATGTATGTATGTATGTATGTATGTATGTATGTATGTATGTATGTATGTATATGTATGTGTGTGTTTGTTTGTATGTATGTATGTATGTATGTATGTATGTATGTATGTGTGTGTGTATGTGTGTATATGTATGTATATATATATATATATATATATGTGTGTGTATGTATATGTATTATATATGTGTGTGTATATATATATAAATATATATATACACCTTGCTACGTGTACTGTGTTAGGCTAACCGAGACTTGTCATTTGCACTTATATATTGTTGCTCTTTTGTTAGTTTTGACTGCTTTTATTGTCCTCATTTGTAAGTCGCTTTGGATAAAAGCGTCTGCTAAATGACTAAATAAATAAATAAATAACAGAACTTTCAAATGTATCTAGTATGATAAAACAGCTCTGCTTTTTTAACCCACGTACGCATGACCGGAAGGAGCGGAAGCGGTCGACTGTGGCATAATAAAAGCTCCGCTGCTTTCGAGCCGTGTGTCGCGCTCGTTTAGCGGCCTCGTTTCGCTTCGAGGGCTTTCAGCCTCACCCTGCTTCATACTACTACGTTAATAAATCATTAGCTCATCCATGAACATGATTTCTGCCCGAGTCCTGTCGGATTGCATGGGCTGTGGGGATGAAGACGACAACTCCCATGACTCCACACTCAGTCACGGCGTCATCAAACTATGTCTTTGCCTCTTTGTTTATTTTGAATACGCGCCCTCTAGCGGCGAAAATTACATATTGTGCCTTTAACTACATGTATTTAGGGTTAGGATTAGGGTTTGGCTTAGGGTTACTTGCATGTAATTATGCATAATTAATTGTTATTATAACAGTAAGCACATGTAACGTGTAACAAGGACACCTTAAAATAAAGTGTTACCGAAACATCAAATGCTACAAAAGTGCAGAATTTTCTAACAGTTGATGTGGCTCAGTTCAGGTGTGTGTGTCCACGTGTTTTTGTCTGCAGCTGTCTGGAAAAGGTGTCTCACATCAGCATGGTGAATATCCAGCAGCCTCGGACACTTCAGGAGGAAATCAATGTCTGTGGCGCACTGACATTTCAATCCAAAGGTCCTGCATATTTGTTTTTCAGGATTTTGGAGATGATCTCCAACATAAAGTACACAACAGTGCCCAGAGGAGGAACGACCACAAAGGAATTTTTCATTCTCATTTTCTCAGACCATAACACAACCCCCTCCCTCTTCCCAGCATCCCCCATTCCTCTTTTTTCTTCCTCCCCTCACGTCCCCTCACTAAGACAATCATCAATTACCCTTATCCAGCAGCACTATCTCATCCCAGCTCATTTTGGAGATGAGGTTTTCATGCTGCATGGTTACTGTCCAATCCTCTTTCTGTCCATCACCTCTCCTTCTTCCTCTCTGAGCACGGCCTGAGATTGACAGACAGTGAGCAAATCAATAATAATTATGGAATTGCAGTGTCTGTTGTTGGTCATGTGACTGAGCAAACAATCATTTGAATATGTAGTAAAGTACACGTTATGGCCCACATCAAACATGAAGCATTAATGTCCCAGGTGGATTCATTTAGTATCTGATCAATGTAAGATTATGTTTTTTGTGTCGAGAGTGTGTTATAGGCACACGATCCGATGCAACCCAATTTTTGTGTCTATGCAGATGTACCATACACCAGCGCATGTGCAAGGTGAGAGTATAACATCTGGTAGAGTATAAAAAAAGCTGTGCGGACACTACTGAGCATGAAACAGAGCTGGCCTTAGGTTTCTGACGTTAAGTAGCTCAAGTCCACATTGACAGATAAAGTAAAACACTGTACAGTACAGCACAGCGCAGCACAATAGTAGTCAATCAGATATTTCAGATGTATTTGATTAATATGCAGTTTTGTTTAATATACAGTAACTGCATATTAATCAAAAGTGCTGCATCTGGAAGGCAGCAGTCGTCTCTCAGAAAATTAACAAACTTAGTGATCCCAACGGCCATATACAATGGTGAGACCTGGAAGGCTTCAGCAAGTATCAACAAGAAGCACAACATCTTCCAGCAGAGATGCCTACACCGAATCTGAAAATCTGACACACACAAAATGTGCAGAGTTGTGGGTCCTCAGGACCAGGATTGAAAACCACTGCTCAATGCTATTTTATGTATGTTTTCTTTACAGCTACAGGACGCATATGGAGCATGATTATAGGTCAATGAGATTTTAGAGATTTCAATTCTACATATTTGTTTTTTGATATAGGTAGTATTTAGAGTATTATTTAAGATATTTCACAGTGGATGGAGCCTGGAGTGACTGGGCTAACACTATGGCCAAAACCCCAGCAAATTATAAGATCAGCAAACCAATTTAGGCTGTAAAATGCAAATGTATTGTATTGTAAAATTGTAATTTCTTAGCATCTTTGTTCTTGCAGATTGTTGTTTACTCGGGAGTCTGTATGTGTGTGTTTAAGCATAGCCATAAATGTATTGTATTGTAAAATTTTAATTTCTTAGCATCTTTGTTCTTGCAGATTGTTGTTTACTCGGGAGTCTGTATGTGTGTGTTTAAGCATAGCCATAAATGTATTGTATTGTAAAATTTTAATTTCTTAGCATCTTTGTTCTTGCAGATTGTTGTTTACTCGGGAGTATGTATGTGTGTGTTTACGTAGTTCAATTAACGTAATGAGTGCTAATGTTAATGTCTCTGTTACTCCAGTAGTCCATAAAGACTGGACAAGATTGAAGTTGTCCTCGCTGCAGCAACATAGAGACCCACTGAACATTTGCAAGGGAACCAGGCCAGGACCAAACCATGGAGAAAAAAAAAATGCAGAATGAAATGGTTTAATTGATCTGTACAATCTGAGAACAAGAAGTGGACATTGACCATAATTGTACAGGCTTTTAGTACTGTAGATAATTAACCAGCAGAGAGGGGATGATACACCTTTCAATTAAAAGTGCCAATTAAAAGGGTTTTATTGACAAATGCATTATCTAGTCTTTTACAACATGCATGCTCACTGGTCAACAGATATCTTTGTAAGGGAAGGCTTCTCAACTTATAACCGTGGTCCATCAGTTTCACAGATGTCCCTGTTTTTTTCTTTACGTCCCTGGCTGCCATGCACCTGCCCCATTGCAATCACTGTAGTTACAGTGTTCTCTGATGTAGCATAAACTCGAACAGTACATGCCCTGTGAAACACTGGTTGTTAATATTAATGCACACCAGCTGTACTATTCACCCTTCCAACAAATTACACAACCACGCCTTCTATCTTTCATTTTTACTGTCTCTCATCATCTCTTCTCTAACTTCTTGGTGATGCAATCTGGAGTGTTTTAGGGCCAGTAATTAATAGTCTCTGGGCTCAAATCTATGAAGATCGCTGGAGGAGGTCTCTTTCCTGCTGCTGGGTCACACAGTTTCTCCATCGCTCTAAGCAATCAATGGAGGTGATGGCAATCCAGTGGAGGACCAGAACCAACTCATCGATACATACTTTGCGTCCAAGACCATCCTGGCGGGAGACATCCGGTGGGATGCTCTCGGGTTAATGAGCAGCTAGTCTAACACACAGCTGGTACCACCACTTAGACCATGGTACAAGATGCCAGACTATTGATTACCTTAATGGTGTGTTCAGTGAAGTGAGGAAGACTAATTTGAATGTATAAATTCTGTTAGGTGCGACAAAGCTGAAATATTGCATTGACAATTTCAGTTTTGTTCTCTTTTAGAGGAACAATGATTTTCAACTTCTGACCATGAAAGTATTCCATTGTCTGTTCCTTGGAAGATGACATTTAATGAAAACTAAATGTTTATCATCAACTGCATAAATCTATCTGTTCCGAGATGTTCATATAATGTCATACCACTGTTATGGCAAAATCTGAGACTTATGTAACTTACAAGTTTTCAAGTGGGAAGTCGAACTTAAAGTAGCACTCCATTGTGCTTTTCCAAGTTGGAAATTCATACTTACCAAGTTGAAAGGAACTCACAACATCCCAGAATCACCTGGTCTCTCTCAGTTCGACTTCAGTGTTTTTCCTGTTTGTGTGAAGGTGAATGCTGATACGACAATAGAACAGTCTGCTAGGAGTGTCTACGAATAGCAGGAGTGGGGTCCTCAGGTCCAGCTAAAGGTCAGACAACTGCTGAGAGGCATGAAAGGGCTCATGCAGAGGCTCAGTGATGGTCCAGCGATGGCCCGGTGGGGAGGGGAGCAGGGTGCAGTACCATCAGTGCCACTCTAGGTCAATAGCACTGTGGTTTCAAAAGAGTTGTGTCTGCTGAATCAATGTACTTGCAAAAAGATCAAACCCAGCAGCACAATTGGCACTTTCCGGTGATCTGTCTTTCTTTCACTTGTGCTATGTGCCTTTCACCCTTTTTCCGAAACATAAATACATAACTGTTGAACACCTACAGCACACAGCTTGTTTTGCTAGTTTTGTTTCTGTCAGCTGTCAGTTGTAGTGTGACGCAACAGTCTTTGTTCTGATATTTTTGGCAAATATATTTGGTAGGGGATGATCTCTTAAGCCACACCCTCTCTTGTATTGATGATCTGTGCCCTTTCAGCAGTTTCCCTGCTGCTTCAGGTTCCCGGCCCGCTGTGGTTCCATCGGACTGACAGAACTGCAGGGTTCTCTATACTGCTGCCCCGTAACTGTGCTTGGATAAAGGTCAGGTATTGTGCTTCTGAACAAGCTAAATGGGCCCCGTAGCCTCAGTTTCACACAGCTTTTAGAAGTCTAAACAAAACAGACTACGCAGGGGTGCAACTCTCTGGCTCAGATACATACAGAACTGATATCACTCAAACTGTCTTTTCAAAAGTTTCTCAGCAGCTCAGACAAACTGGCAAAAATAGAAGCTGTGCTCTAGGGTGGCCACCTAAGCTTCACATGACCTTTAGACTCAATAAAGAGTCAAACTTATCAAACTTTATGAATTAATTTATATGCTGGATTGATTTTGTGACTCTAGCAAGCACTTTCACACATACTAGCCACTGCTATCTAACACTGAGATCCTTCAGCAGGTTATGCATCATGCAGGTGCAACCCCAGTCAGGAACAGCAAAAAAATTGACAAATGTCCTCCATATTTAGCACTAGTTACATACAACTTTGAAAAGTACATTTTCTTGATCTTTAGGATTAATGACCCCATTACCTCACCCTGATTGGACAGGCTAAATTGCTGAATACTGTTAAATTGCTGAATAAAATTAGACATTGATATGTAACCAGAATGATTTCTGAATGACTCGATTTTGCAGCTTAATTTTCAAAAATGTGAATGGTAATGTTTATGAACACACTGAAACAAAAAGTACATAGCCTGACATTGTTAAAATAAAGAAATACATTTACAAACAGATGTGTGAACAAAACAAAACCATAGCATTAAAAGTTGTAGCGCATACTGGTGCTTTTGTGTAAAAGCACCACTGTATTTGTATCCATTCCCAAATTTCTGAAGAAGATGACACAAATGAGCTATTTACATTTAGGCAAAAATTGAGAGTCAAAAATGTACAACCATAATTTAGCTAGTTATTTGAAATGGGTCATGGGTCAACTAATGAACATATGCACAGCCTTTTTAGAGAAGCTGGAATCATCCATTGCATTGTGTCTCTTGCTGTATTATGATCATCAAAATAAGCGTTTGAACATTAGAACAAATCTTATGTAAACTAATACAAATGCAGGTGAACTTGAAACTTGAAGGAGCACCTGTATAATTATACAGGGATTCCTTCAGATTGTTTAGCCATACTGGTTAGTTGTGACATTCAGAACAAAATATATCTTCAACATTTCAGTAGTAGTATCATTATTGTTTATTTGTCAGGTATTCTGGCTGCTGTATATTCTGATGCATTGCACACATATAGATCAAATGCAATAGTAGTCACATTAATTGTATAAAATTGTCTTTTTTATACTAAATATTGTACATTAATCATAACCATATTTGCAAAATACAGTGTTATACGATTTAATTAAAAGAGCTAACAACACTATGGGCAAACTGCTTATGATTCTATTCCATTAAAAGAAAAAACTGATCTGGCTTGAAATCTTCTTGGCCCAATTACTCAAAGAGAGTTTAACAGATGCAGCTCTAATAAAACTGTAAAGCCTTTTAATGAGGCAAAGCGGAATCAAAGTTTAGCAGAAAACTATCAAGCAGGGCTTTGGAGGCCTGACACTCCGTCCCTGCAGTTCATTATGGCTCCAAGCTGTCAGTCCCTGGTTCATCTCTCTAATGGAATTAACCACTGTCAGCCGCTCAGCCACACGACTGCATTAACACAATGGAAGGTGCAGATATATTTTCCTCTGAGTCTGCTCGTACTGTCCCTGGCCCATAAATTATGAAATGTAGTGCTTTAAAGGTCAGCGAAGAGATCGCTTCCGTGTAGAAGCATCGGTTCGGTATAGCAGCAAAAGCTATCATGTTCTATTCATCGATCTTGTTTATAATGTTTATTAGAACACAACCTGTTTGTTTAATTGAAATGTTCATCAACAGCAAATGGGGGAATGAATTAGACTCTGAACACTTTTAACATATTTTTTTCTTTGTCATATTGTTTATACAAATATGTATGTGTAAAACATTTTTGGACATACATGTCATGTACATGTACATCCATCATCATGTATATCGAATACATAATGTTGATAAGTAAGAAAAAAATGTATAAGAAAACATATATATACCAACCCGGTATCACGCCAAAGCGTGTAGCAGACACGCTGGTCCACTCGAGTATGCGTGTAAGTGTCACGCTTTGCCTCCTCTAGGCGTGAAAATTACACGCATGTATGAAGGTGAAGTTACCAATAGAGTACCAGGAGGGGCGATAATTTTCTCACTTTATTTACACCACTTTTCAAAGTAAAAAAGATGACAAGGACATTCATACATACATAAAATGGTAGACATAACTTAAAGCAAACAGCCTATGATTGTCAGCTGATATTTACAATAGCAGTTGTGTAGTATACATACAGATTTTATGTTGTTTTAATAAAGTTGCATATATAAATAAAATACACATTGTTGACATAGATGGTTGCTACATTTAATACCACATACAAAATCATCATATATGCTACTACTATTATTAGATTATTAACATATGCATATATACTAATTTTACTGTGTGGATATATAGTCTTGTAGGTAACATACATGGCAATATCACTCTTGATATAGGGCAGTATATTGGTCTGTTCCCTTGCATGTCACATTGTATAAAATAATATTTTATTTACAAATATTATATGTGTAAATGTATTCCTATACATTTTAATTTAGAGCATTAGACAATGCATTAGAGCAATGCATAATCTCAATGTGAGATGCCAAATCAAATAAAATCTTTTAATTCCACATTACCCGACAGCACTGGATGTATATAGCCCATCCCTTGACCTGATGCCCAGAGCTGGTGTAAAATAACGCAATGATGGACAATTCCACAACTCATCTATTTTTCTCTATAAAGGTCCATATATCACCAGTGCCTTACCCCCACCCTGACTTTCTTTTAAAGGAAATTCAAACTGCCAGAATTCAGTGTTTCCAAAGGCCCCTTGAACCCCCCCAAAAGCCCGCAGTGGCCCTGAAGTGCTGTCCCTTCATTAGATTAACCCATGGTCATGACCAAGGGGGGCATGATTAAGTTGCAGCAAACTCAATTGCAGAGGGTTACATGTAAGATAATGGTTAGTCTGAAGAGGAGACAGGCTAAAGCTAACATCAATCGTGCTCTAATCTAAAACTCTGTCCCTTCTTTCCTCCATGGGTCATATGCAGTCATACCCCATTGATCTCTCGTCAAAACATTTCAGCTGCAAATTAGCTGAAGACGGTCCGTTGAGCAGTTGTGGAATCCATAAATTAATGAGATTACAAGATGCTGTTTATGCACAATTATATACAATTTATCTTCAATAATCCGATCATAGATGCTAATGTGACAACATTAAGAGTATTTCAGAGGGAGGCAGCATTCATCTTCCTTTTGCAACTTTGTTAGTGCTTTAGGGTTAGGAATTTGAACATTATTCTCTTCAGTATTAAACTGCAGTGCATAACTTTAATGTTTCATTCTTCTGTGGAACACCAACAGAGATTTTTAGAAAAAGTCCATATGATGCAAGTGAATTGGTTCCTCAAAGATGATGCTTCAAAAACCATGCAAAACAAACTTGACGGTAATCCATACAACTGTCAACTGTCAGCACATTGTTAAGTGGAAGTGATGGTTTATAATTTTAACAGTTTAAGATATTAGTATTTTTCTCACACACACCTATTGCTTTGCTTCAAAAGACACTGATTAACAACAGGGGTTGTGTCAATTACCGTTGTGTTCGTTTTGCATGGCTTTTGAAAGTCATTTACATCTGGGATGGCATGAGGGTAACTAAATGTTAAAAGAATTTTCATTTTTGGGTGGACAATCCTTTCAAGAGATCAGACTTATGCATTTCATTGCAAGTTAATATGATAGAGGAACTCGAGCCATACGTAGAGAGCAAAATATCATACATTTTCGGGGTTGGCCTTCTTTCACTTGGGAAATTCGACAACCACTGAGTAACGACCCAGAACCACCTAGTAGCCACTCTGGAAAACACTCTGATAATATCCTAGCATTGCAGCAGTGACGTTTTGTAAGGAAGATACAAACATTTGATTAATTTCAGTTGTTTCCTGCTTTTTTAAATTCATTAATTTTTTTAAATATAATATATTCATCAAATACATCTGTTTTTTCTTTTGAGAGCTGGACACATGTTTTGTCTCAGCAAATTCATTTCCTCTAAAAACACAGGAGTGTTTTGGTCGTACGCAGAGATGCTGGCTCTAATTTTACCTCATGGTCTTGATGTAACCCAGCACTGCACCTCTAACCTGGCTTTTCTCCTCTGCCGTCCTTCCGTTTGCAGGATTATTGATCAGGCTCAGGCTGTGGGCGGCAGGAGATTTAATGATGTCCCCCTTTGTTTGAAGGAGGAGGAGGCCATTTCTTCTTTTGACCACTGAAAAGGCCTTCAAACCTCTAAATAAGGGGATGTCTCATGGCTGTGTGACTGGCCCTGCTAATTACCCCTCTGTGTGTGTGTATGTGTGTGGGTGTGTGCAGTAAATGAATGCCAATTGCACTATTCCCTCACAGCTACTCAGCAAGTGCATTCAGTGTCCTTGACCTTGTGTATGTTTGTGTGTGTGTGGTTTCTCTGAGGCCTTGAGATTTCTTCTTGCCCTATCTTTCTGCCTCAAGTCATGGATCAACCCAGATGCACACGCATTCATTAATGGGCATGCAATAACACATGCACAAACCTCATTGTAAAAAATTGCACTTTTTGGAAATGCAGAATTTCTGTAAGCTCATTACTGTGAGCTCCAGAGCTTGTGGCGATTGTCGTGGTCAGCATTAGAAACCAATTTCAGCTGCCTTTGTGTGAATGACCCCTGAGGTTGAAGGTCATTGACTCTGCAGGCAATCCCCAATTGCTAAAAGGCCATCTAAAAAGCCCCTAAAACGCACAAAGCAGTAGAGAAGGCCGTCTTTGAAAATGAGAACAGGAGTCAATTTTCTTACAGAGCTTGTAGTTATGTTTGGGCCAGTTTAAACTGTCGTTTTGATCCTGATTGCTTGGTTTTGGATGAATCTACAACATTTTGCCCATTTATCGTGTGTATGATTTTGAGCAAATCCCTAATAAGTAGAGATTCTTCTATTTCTTCCCTATGGATTTTGAATATGGCAACAATTCAGCAATTCTCATCCAGGCTGTTGAAGCAGCATATAGAACAATATGTCACATTTGACCTATTAAGGCCCAAATGTACTCATGGCAAAGTTCTTTGTCATTCTTGGCTCAGGGGTTGACAGTTTCAAATACCTGAGCAACGGTATACTGTTAGTAAACAACAATGCCATCCACGGTGCTGGAAATGGTGTTTAGATGAATATGTAAATATGTGCTGCGCACTTTCCTCTGAATAACGACATAAACACACACACACACACACACACACACAAAATGACAGCAGTGAGAAAACAGCAGCTAAGAAAGCATCCGATCATAGTGATGTTGGTGTGTTTGCACCAGCTATGCAATTCAGCACTCCAGTCAAATCACATCACGTTTATTTATTTAGCACTTTATACAATAGATTGCAGCTTCACAGCTTAACATGAAAAAGAGGAGCGTTTCAAATTAAATTACTACTTCAATTCCTGCTATAAGTCGGCTCTTTATTGTCCGTTCAAATTTTCACAGAGTGGAAATTCATCTTTGACAGAGTTTAAGATTATACAATCAGACAAAGTTCTGTCTACACACACTCGACCTGTGTAGAATGAAGGCTCTACCATGTAGACATGGACGAAAAAACTCAACCAACTGCTAACATCTAAGTCATGCAATGTTTTCTTCAAAATTTGAGGTCAGGACAGTTGGACAGTATTAAACGCTGATGGAAGCTATTAGTGCACTTACTGCATTACATGGAGAGGCCAGTGCGATCACTGACATTTTCCCCTGATAACAGGGGAAACAAAATACGCCGTCATTTACACACACACACACACACACACACAAAATGACAGCAGTGAGAAAACAGCAGCTAAGAAAGCATCCGATCATAGTGATGTTGGTGTGTTTGCACCAGCTATGCAATTCAGCACTCCAGTCAAATCACATCACGTTTATTTATTTAGCACTTTATACAATAGATTGCAGCTTCACAGCTTAACATGAAAAAGAGGAGCGTTTCAAATTAAATTACTACTTCAATTCCTGCTATAAGTCGGCTCTTTATTGTCCGTTCAAATTTTCACAGAGTGGAAATTCATCTTTGACAGAGTTTAAGATTATACAATCAGACAAAGTTCTGTCTACACACACTCGACCTGTGTAGAATGAAGGCTCTACCATGTAGACATGGACGAAAAAACTCAACCAACTGCTAACATCTAAGTCATGCAATGTTTTCTTCAAAATTTGAGGTCAGGACAGTTGGACAGTATTAAACGCTGATGGAAGCTATTAGTGCACTTACTGCATTACATGGAGAGGCCAGTGCGATCACTGACATTTTCCCCTGATAACAGGGGAAACAAAATACGCCGTCATTTTTGCTCATGCAGATAAGAGTAATACATCATTCAAACCTGTAAGGGTCTACTTTTATTTGTGTACACTCACAAAAATGTTGTGGTTTTGTAAAATAAAGAAGACAAACAGGATGCGCTCGGTCTCTTAAACTGGAGAACGTCACAAAAATGAACTGAAACTCAGCATATAGGCTACTTGCCTCACAGACATGAGAAAAATATCTATAGAAAGCTTGAAATAGGCTATATATTAAAGCCCCAGAAGTACATATTTAAGGAATTAAATAAATATAAACATGCGATTAGTAAACAAATACCTTAAATGAGCAACTATTAGTCGACTAGAAAAATCTTTAGTCGGGGCCAGCCCCAGAGCCTTTTGTAATAGGGTCAAAGAGGCATCCACAGTGTTCTGATCTTGCAAGTAAGCAAACTGTAAGGTTTTATATTTATGATGCTGGTGATTTTTAGAGCTTGACACAACCTGTCATCCTTCAGTTTCATTGTGGGGAAAAGAGTATTCTGCTCTTTCTAAACATCTCAATTTTTGTCTACAAATGAAAATAAAAATGTGGAACAATATAACAGAGTAAATGATGACACAATTTTCATTTTTTAGTTGAGTCTGTGCGTGAGGGTCAGAATGCCTTCCACTGCTGGTCAATAGTGTGATGGATGGCTGAAGAGTTGAATTGCCACACACACACACACACACACACTCACTGATACACACACACACTCACTCACTGATACACACACACTCATACACATGCAGGGACACACATCTTACGCTCAACACACTGCTGTCAGTGGCTGGAAATAAACAGGGCAGAGCTTCAGTACTCAAACAGAGATTTCCCTTATGCAGATGAATGAGGTGGAGTAGATTACCGCTGCAAAGATGCAGCATGGGCGTACAAGAGAGGGGGCAGCACACATGTGTCTGTTTGTTGAACCACCGTCAAAGAGCTAAACTGTGCATATAACATATCCCATGTGCACGGAGGGATATTCCTTTGCTCATTTTACCTCTCTCTTTTTTAAAATGAGAACTGATACAGGTACTTGCTGAGCAAACAGCAGCATGTCGAGGGGAAGCTGGCTTTGGGGTCCTGGGACTTTCGTCCGGTGTATGGCCTGATTGAAAATCATTCTGATGTGGCAGCTGGAAAGGTTATCTGTGAAATGGGTTCAGCGCAGGTCCCTATAGCTCCCTGTACAGGGACAGGTTGTGTGTGTGCTGCTTTAAGTGTGTGGAAGAAACTGACCATTAATAGTGAAGGAGAGAAAGTGCAAGCATGAAATAAAGAAAGAGATGCACGCCCACAACATGCTACCCTTGCCTCAGGGTATGAGTGTGTGAGGGTTGGTTGTGTGTTTACCTGCATCAGTGGTGCATACATGCATTAGTCTGCCTGATTATTTGCTTACGTAGCTTTGTGCACGCACAGGATGAGGTTGTGGGTGGCTTGTGTGCAAGTTTGGGTGTGCAGTGCGTGCATGCATTGGTCTGTATTCATTTAAGGCAGCAATGCATTGATATGCCTCACATTTTCTGGTTAGGGTTTACTCTAAACAGTTTTGCAGAGTAACTAAACGAAGGTCACAGTATTACATTTTTAGGACTGTTTCCAATGAGTAGGCCTAGTGGTGTGGCGAGACTGCTAGCTTAAGAAATATTTAAAATGCACTCAGTTCCTCTTTCTCATAGTGTTGGAAAGTCAGAATCCTTAAAATGAACTTGTTCGTTCAGAGAGTTTATGGAAATGAACAGTTTTTTTAATAATTTCCCCCCCAAGTCTATGTACTATGATTAAATTAGGGTGTTTTGTTGAATATAGTATAAATCTACCCACTTTGTTAGGTGTCTAATTAGGTTAACTGCCATGCTGAAGTACTTAATTAGGTTAACTACTATGTACTTTGGTTAATTGTTTGGTAAAATGTACATATTACAAAACACTTTTGCTGCTATTGAGGTGTGTCACACTTCTCGGGAGGCAAGGAGCGAGGAATGAGGAAACACGGAGATAACTTCAATTCACATTCTTTAATGATCACACGGGGAACGTAGGAGACACTGGAACACAAGGAATGACGTTTGAGGACCGACCAACACTAACTGAAAGGACTGGGGCTTTTAAACACTGGGTGATTAGGGGAACACAGGTGCATGGAATGACTAATTAACTGAGACACGGCACACATGGGGAGGGAAAACACAACACAATGAGTCCAGGGGCGTGACAAGGTGGAATATGGGTAGACATGTTTTGTTGTTTGCTTAGGTTTAAGGGTGGGTTAAGGGGTAGAGGTAGGTTCGATACTGTAATTATGGATGTAATTACAGAAATTAATTACAGATGTACAGATTAAAGACACTTAACATAAAGTGAGTCTGATTTACCTGTTTGATACCTTCACTCTAATTATTCATTCATTCATTCATTCAAAACCTTCATTGTTTTAAAAAAGCTTGTAGTGTAGCTAACTACTTTACTCAAAATATTAGTTTGACTGCAGTTTAATTATACTTCAAATTATGATTAACTTGTAAATTGGTAAGCTACAGTTTCAAACTAGCTTCTTCAAAACCCCCTACAATAAATATTAAACATCTGCAATTAAATGTATCTTTAATTTAAGATTGGAGTTTGAGTTTAAAATCTCCCATTGACCTCGATTGAACGTTCAACATTCAAAATGTGGTGACATCACCGTAATATTTGCTTGCTGACTTGTGATTGTTCAATTTTCATTTCATCTTAATTTTTATTGGTCTTGCCTTTCTTGAAAATATTTAGAAAAACATAGCCACTAGTGACTATGAGGCTGTGCTAGTGACTCACATCATGTGATGCCATTAGCCAGTAACCATTGAGATGATGCTGTTTTCCTGAAACTCATTTATGGCTCAGGCATTCGTTAATGACATTGGTCATGCACTAACCGAGCAACTGCCATTTAAGATGAAAGGAAATGTTAACCATATAACTTTCTCCAGGTTTTATAAATTCTTTGGTCAGGTCAATGGCACAGCAGATCTGATGCAGTGTTGCATGTATATAGAACTGTACCTTTTGCTGCCTTGAAAGCACTGCTATTTCCTTCTGGCAGGGCATTTCTAGTTTTCTTATACTCTAGTTGCATGCATGCATGGATACATTTATTTGAGTTTACTGTAGGTGCATTTTTGTTGGTCTGTTATCTGCTGCATGCAGCATCCGCTGATTGGCTCACGACTGTGAGGTTCTGATCCTGCCTTTGAATAGCATTGACCTCATCTCTGCCTCTCTGCTTCTCTCCTATTTCTATACTTGAGTTTGCAGGGAAAGAAAAAGAGAGGGGGATTGTGTTGTCCAGCTGAGAAAGGTTTAATAGAGGGGTTCATTGGGCGGGCAGGTCACTCATAAAGCCACGGGTCCAGCCGGGCTGAACAATGCATAACCCATACAACCTCTGACCTGGCACATGTGCTCCATTTCTGCAGCTGTAGAACAAATGTGTTTTTTGGTCATAAAAAAGATCAAATCCATGATCCATCATAACCTTTATGAGTAATGCATTACTGTAATCAAATGATTATTCATGTAATGAAGTAATGTAAGATCAATTCTCATTCTCAGCAGCAGTGCCAATTGTATGTTCCCATGACTTAGTACTAATATAATTAACAAGACATTGAACATATTCACGATATCTGTTTAGTGTGTAATGCAAAAAAAAATATAAAATTTATTTGAAATGTTTGTTCTTCATCAGAATGTAAGCCAATTTGCATGTTGCCATTTATCACCATTATGTTACAATTGGTTACAACAAACAAACAAAATCAAATCCTTGACCTTTCTCTTCAGTCCCATTATGGGGTTGACATTTCCTCCTTTGAAAATTATATTTCAGTAAGCAACATTTTTTTAAACTTATTTGTTAAAGGATTAGGCCACTTCCAGAATAAAACATTTCCTGACAATTTACTCACGCCCATGTCATCCAAAATGTTCATGTCTTTATTTCTTCAGTTGCAAAGTAATTAAGGTTTTTGAGGAAAACAATCCAGGATCTTTCTCCTTATAATGGACTTCAATGGTGACCAATGGGCTGAAGGTACTGAAGAGAGAAAGACATGAACATCTTGGATGACATGAGTAAAATATCAGGACATTTTTATTTGGGAAGTGAACTAATCCTTTAAAGTTAATAGTAAAGTTTCAGTTTTCTTCTATGTTTGCATTTATATTGGCCTTATCAAGGTCAATAGTTCTACTTCGTTATGGGAAAAATGTCTGTTATCTTACATACATATATATTTTAAGAGGGAAAAAGTACTCAGCACAAATAAGACCGATGTTGTGGTGCAATCATATTTGCTTAAAAATAAATAAATAAATAAAAACTGATCTTCCATTCAGAATTTCCTTAACTCACCAAGTATATGATGGAAATTACAAATTAACTTTGACTAGGTTGAATAATGTAGTGGTTTCAGTTAAGTTTAGGACTATTAACAATACATACATACAGAAAAAAAAGGATGGCACACTGCTATAACACTCTTTAAACATTTGTAATAACAAATAGGGCAAACAACGTTTCAGCTGTTTCAGTCTTGGTAGCTTATTTTGAGCATTTTTTTCCGCCCTGGATCCTGTTTTTAGCAAGAATAAATAACAAAGATGGATCCGTATTTAGAATTGGGAATAATATTGTTTGGAAATCAACCATTGGAACACTTACATTTGTTAATTTGTCAATTATATTTGCTTGTTTAATTTTGCTAGTTTAATTTAACATTCAATAGCAAACATTAAAATGTAGCAACTACAACGTAGTAAAAGTACAATAATTAGTAGCCTGATAACTGATTGCTGTTTTGGATAAATTTTCCAAATACTAATCACAATGATTCACAATCCTCAAGATGACTGAAACTCATAATCAATCAATCAAATTCCATAATCAAAATCAAAAATCTTGATTAAATGTTCCATTGTGTTTTAATTATGTTTTAATTATTAATCATATCTGTCAACCATCTCTAATGATGAAATATACAGTCCAGAAGAATGAATTTAACTAATTTAATTTAATAACTAATTTAATTACAAATATCAATCATAACATGTGAAAAATGTACATAAATATCAGAATGTGATGTGATAAAAATGTAGTGTTCCCCCAGCATACACTTTTCTTGGGTTCAGATGGAAGATGCAGCACACCTGCAAAAGATAAAATGTGGAGAAAGGTGGACTTCTCTTTAACTGAAAAATATAATTTGTTCTTTAATATAAATCATAAAGAACACATGATTATTGATATATGAAAAACAAAAACCTCATGTACTCTATAATTGTGTGTATGATTGTGTACATCTTATTTTTATTTTATTTTTCTTTATTTTATTTTTCTTTAGAACAGTCCAGCATAAAACCAAATGAAAATGGCATACAAACCTATGGTACAAATTTCAAAGCTAGGCTGCCTCATCTAAGATGAGCTTCTGTGGATGATGATGGCCAGTCCTCAGGGGCTGATTGGGGCAGTTCTGAATTGATCTGTGCATGAAAGAGAGCACTATCACACAACTGCAGATCTGTCGAGCCACAAAAGTGACTGAGAGTGTCAGCAACTGAAGTGAGAGATGGTTCTAAAGATGTGTGCTGCATATGGTGATTAACTATGTCTGTGCATATGCACTAGTGTGTTTGTGTGTTGATGGTCTGCTCTCTCTCTCTCTGTGTGTGTGTGTGTATGTGTATGTATGTGACCGCACTGTTGATTCGTGCTTTGAACCTGCAAATCCACCTACAGGGAAGGTGAGGTGAGAGAAATGGCAGGTTTTATGACACTGAATCACCTTGACAGTTGCATGCACTCTGCTACAAACTACACACACACACACACACACACACAAACAAACACACACAAACACACACACACACTGCACTTCTGTCTTAAATGCATTCTCTAGTAAAATTGCTTTCCATCTATTGGAATAGTGGAAGCTAAGTAGTAGGTTATTAATAAATAAATATAAATAAGTAATTAAGATAATGATTTTATAAATGACAAAGACAGTGGATTAATAACCAGTAAATCCCCCCAAAATTGATAAGTAAATAATACATACAGTGGCCCAGAAAAAGCATTTGAACACTTCAAAATACCGAATGACGCTGCATTACATGACATTATACTGTATGTATATATATATATACAGTGGGTACGGAAAGTATTCAGACCCCCTTAAATTTTTCACTCTTTGTTATATTGTGGTTTCCAGCACTGCAGCTGCATCTATTGGTGACGGGGTCAAAAAACAGCTTTAGCTGAGTTCAAATGGAGGCACAATGAGGACCCCGCAAAAGCATCTTTATCCAGGAACGATCACAGATATTATTGACTGAAATAAATCCCAAATCCCAACTGATGTGGTTGGAGCTGCCCCCAAAGGACCCTTTGAAATGGCTGCCACAATTAACCATCACAAATGCACCTGTTTAAGGCTGGTTACCCACAATGCATCACCGTAATCCTCTGTCTAATGATGTTCTCTCTGAGGAGCTTTCATGAAGACCCTAATGAAGAGATAACCAACACTGCTTGTGGGAATACAGCCACCATTACTAGTCCAGGTAGAAGAGAAAACATTGATCTCAGCATTTAATGATTTTATTATTTGTAATTACGTCGCAATTTTAAGTTGTTGTCACATGAGAACAGCTAAATGAACCATGGGTTTGTCCAGTGCCCTTGACTGCCTGTGTGATGGATGGGCCTGTCAGCCAATGACAGTAGCTAGACAATTTTCTGAGATGTTTTTGGAGGGCTATTTTGCAGTGACACAGGGGCAATGGGGCATGTTATTGGGCAAAGACGAGGAGTGGGACTGTCATGCTCCCCTTTCACACAAGCCATTGAGAACAGAAACCTCTCTGGACTCAACGTTACCAGAGTCAGTCATCATGGGGAGATCGTGATAGGGTTTCTAAATGCTTTTTTTTTTAAAGCTCCAGCTATAAATATTGTATTTCTGAGCTCCTAGAGTTGTCCTGCTTATGACATTCATTATGATGGTTCAGCTGGATCTGTGGATTTGATAGATGTGTTGGCTGTGTTTTAAAGGTCGTTCTCCTGTCTAGGGAAAATACAGCAATATTTCCACAGTCAGACTTTGAAACAAAACTAGATTTTTTACATTTTCTGAAGAAAGTGTAGCTTAACCATGCACAAACTGCTGCCAAAATGTTGGAGTTGTCTCACTGACTTTTCCAGTATCTGCAAATGAATTGCTTACTGTACACGCTTAAAGTTGATGTTAGGGCATTTGTAAGATGTTCTGGGTGGTCACTAGGGTGTTTCTCCGAGGTTGCTAGGGCATTGATAGGGTATTCTGGGTGGTTACTAGGATGATGCTCAGTGGTTGCTAAGGTACTGTTGCTTACTGTCCCAAGTCTAAAGAGCCCAACCTCAAGCATCCATGATGTTCTGTTCCATACCCACATAGTGAGACCAGTTTTTTGTTCATAGCTTGTTATTTTTATTAATTATTATTTTAATATTATTGAATATTTAAATCATATTAAAAGTTGTTCATTTATTTTATTTATAGCAAATTCCATTTTACAGTATATACAGTAGGCAATCTTTAAGTGTTCTGGTGTAAAGGGCATCTAATGCCTGAACTCAATGCATGAAGGCAAAATCGGAATCAGGAGGTCTACTGGATTCCAACATATGTTTTTTTTCTGCTTGGCAAAAATCATAAGTCTGATCACTTAGAAAAGTTAAGTTTGAGGCTTAAAGCTGATGTAAGTGTTTTCTGTGTTGCTAGCGGCACCAGATGGAACTGCAAAAATTATGGTTGTTTTCATATCAGTTTCCTGAATCCTCTTCCTGTCTTCTATTGATTGGCCAAGCAGAAAGTCCTGACCCAAAACTCACACTATTGGTTGAGTGGTGGAAGTGAACATGTCAGAACACTCAATTTGGAATCTGCCTTCTTTCCTCATGGTGGATTAATGAATGATCATTTCTGCTGCAAGATTGTTTTGAGCAAATAAAAAACACAGTGCTCCACACATCTAAATCTATACCTTTTGTTCTTTTAATATTTTGAATTGTTTTTAGCTTTATTTTTTTTGGTTTTCATTTAAATGTTTAGTTTTGAAATGTTGTTGTATGCATTTGTCATTTGTCATTTAATTTATTTTATTTTCTTAAATGTGTATATATATAGTATTTATAGAGTTTTAGCTTTTAGTTTTAATTACTTTTTCTTATTTGTAAGTCGCTTTGGATAAAAGCGTCTGCTAAATGACTAAAAGTAAATAAATAAATAAAAATATTTTATGAGCCTCCAATACTTTAACTATGTTATACATACAAACATATTTGAGTGTGTGTGGCCTGCATGTTTGAGCTGGGCAGCATGATGAGGGATCGATCAGTGCAGGTGACAGCAAGGTCTCATGGTCAGATAGGGACACAGAGCTTTAGGATGAGGGTAGTGTTGCCGGCCTCTAGAGATTCAGGTAAAAACTGTGGACATCTGCAATCTCACTTAAGACACAAGAGCACTCCTTATAGCAATGCAACCTTAAACCAGTCACCCCACACTTGGGAGAACAAGAGAGATACACAAAAGATAGAGACTGAGAAAGATCTGGAGATGCCAGACCACTGCGGTAAACATCTGTTCAATGGGCAATGTTTAACAAGTCCTCAATGGTTTCTTTGACCAACCAAACACTTTAAGTGGACCAAAAAGTGAAAATAAGAGTATAAGCACCTAACTCTTTTTACACTCACAATGTCCTTGAAAATGAATCTCATGCTGGTCCACTTTAGTTGTGAAACAGCCACAGCCTATTTTCCATTCACATTATGTTATTTAATATTATTGTAATATAATTTTTTGATGGTAATGTTAATGATTAAATATGTACAATTACAGCTGTCAGAATTAACTTGGTAATTAAAGGATTAAGAAGCATATAGTAATATGTTTCCATGTTCAATAAAACATACGATATTGATCTTTGGTATTTATAAAACATTTTATTACATGTTCTGTTTTTGTAATGTAAAAATCATTTAAAATTTGTTCATGAACTGGTTTGATTCAATTGAATAATTTTGGTACAACTCATAACAACCTTACAAGTAAACATAGGTCAAAAATCTAGAAATAAGCCAGCCGTGATTTACAGCAGTTTTGGCACAATGCAAACAGAATCTGAGATTTTGCTTTATTCCACAAAAGGTGGCAAAAGCAATATGATAAAAGGCCCCAATGACCAATGCAAATCATTTATTACTATTAATAATAATATTATATATATATATATATATATATATA
>NW_015626380.1:319104-327278 GCF_001515625.1 Sinocyclocheilus rhinocerous
ATATATTAGTATTACAATAAATCATTATAATAATATTATTAATAATACATTTTAATTGCCATTTCTTCCACCGAGTAATAGTTTAATAGACTACCAGGCTGTTTACTGTTTCCAAGCAATCCAGCAACTTGGTGCATTAATATAGAAAATGAAATCACATATGTGTGTTGATCAGTATTTTACAATTGCTTCATATAATTCTGAACACTGATCAATTTTAGCATTCCATGTGGGATTGTGATTGAACAGAATATAATGTATGTGGCATGTGTGTTGTTGGTTCAAGTATGTATGTATGTATGTATGTATGTATATATGTATGTATGTACAGTATATATATATAAATGTATGTATGTATGGATGGATCAATGTATTTATTTACTTACTTACTTCGTTTTTGATGCATCGATTCTATACCACAACCTTGCCCAATACAGTTGCTATTATTTTTACAGTCAAATACATCAACTTCTATTAGACTTCTATAAGAAATAGTTACAAGACATGTGTTTCAGGTCAACATTTGGCTATAGAATATGGAGACGTCAACATGGAGATGTGGGTGTGTGTGTGTATGTGTGTATACGGGTGGGTGCGTGAGGTAAAAAAAAAAAAGTTTTAAATCTTTCTCATGTTAAGGTCATTACTTTTGGATGAGTATGTGTGAGGGAGCTGTCCAGTGTCATGGTGTAGTGTATTCCTGGCCTTCAGTGAGTCCTCTGATCTGAGAGTAAATTACTGCTCAGTTTTTATGTGTTTCACCTTGGCTCAGGAAGAACAGCTTTTGACATCACACTTGAAAGAAGACTTTCAAAAGCACTCCAGATGCTTTATAATTTTGCCTTTCTAGATTGCAAGATTTGTACAGTTCAATAAAGTTCAGTGTGTGGTCTCTTTTCAGAGTGATGGGCTACCTATTTACTTTATTATACGTGGAATATAATATTCTTGAATGTACTATGCACAGAGCTATACTGTAGCGAACTTAAGTTGAATCCAAGATGATAGACAGAGCTGAGCTTTGTTCCATGTGAGCTGCTGATCTCGATATCATTTTAAAATACAGGCTCCCAGCACAAAGGCTCCATGTCCCACAAAGCAGGCAGCAACATGATTCTGACTTCTAAGATACAGCATGTACTGTACTGTAGTTCTGGCCAAATTCCAAGGCAGCATCACATGATGTATCATTTTCTATACAAGGGTGTTGACTGTATAAATGTTAAAATACAATTGTATGTGGTGTGCATGCCACTGGAATAGAATGTCTACAGTTAATCCAAAATGCCGCTGCAAGATTAATCTTTAATGAGCCGAAAAGAACACGTCACACCAGGGGCGTAGCCATCATTTCAGAAGTGAGGGGGACAGAAATTATATACAGGTGGTGGAGAACCACAGAAAATACAGAGAGAGAGAGGGAGAACAAATAATAGTCCTTAGTTTAATAGTCCTTTTTCAATTTTGACCCGTTTAATTAATAGTAGAAGAGGTTCACTGCTCTCAGACTCAAATGAAAGACTGTGAGTGCTACAGAAATAACAAGTACTTTTGAACAGACAAAACAAATATTAAACAAGTCTGAATAGAATGCAGCATGTGACATGTTCCTTTTATGAAGGTGTCAAAGTTGGATGTGCCATATTCCCATTTGATATCTCTTATTTTTTATATTTTTTTCATTCATCAATGAATCGTGTACAGTAAGACCAGAAACCTCCATTAACATTTTAAAAAGGTTTCATTGAGGTGTGTATCATATTTGATGTAGTCTATGTGTGTGTGCATTGATCCATCTTTCGATTTTTCAATTGAGAGTCATGTCAAGTCACCTTTATTTTTATAGCTTCACAGTATTAAACAGGAAAGTATGCAAACTTCAAAAATAAGGCAAATCAAAAATCTTCTATAAAGCAGCTGTAGCAAGAAAATAGCTTAATTATTCAGCTCCAGTCAGTTCAGTAATGGTTCAGTTCAGATCAATAACTGTATAAAGTTCATTCATTATGAAACAAGTTTAATTCAGCAATAAGCCGCTCTAGTGAAGACAGTAGTGACACAATTCAACTTGATTCAGTTCATTGCTGATTCATTTCAGTTCAATAACAGTGTCGATGTTGCAAAATTAATCTATTATGAACAGTGTGATTTGTACGGAAACGTGAATTTTAGAAAATAACATAAGCATAACTGTCAGTGGGGCGTAAGCAGATTGTACAAAAATGTATGAGATTGGTAGAATTTATGTGAATTAGCCACCAATTCGCCAAAAGTAAAATAGTTATGAATTGCTATGAGAGTGTGTTGGCTGGACTGACATGAGGGTGTAAATGTTGATAGAAATTTTCTTTTTGGGTGAATCCCTTTAAGACAATGGTACATATTGAACAAACTGTATTTCTGTCACTCACAGCCTCATTTGAGTCAAATTAAATATGTTGTCTATTCTGACTAAAGTCTGGTTCGTATTGTTTAATAAGCTAAATATTTTTGTTACATAACAATTCATTCTATGATACATGCACATGTAGGATTGGGTCGAGCTTCAGTGTCATAATCTAATTCCTGCCAGTGTAAGGAGAAATACATGCCCACACACTCATAACAGAGTTACACAGGAGCTTGACTGTCTTAATTCAATACACATTACATCGACCTGGGGACACCATGGAACCTGGAGCAATTACAGGATTGCTTGTGCAAAATCTAGTGGGTGAAATATAAACTTGGCTGTCATCAAAGTGGATTAGGAAGGATTATAGTCTGCATTGCAATAAAATAAGATGAACTACATCGCTCAAATTATGTTAAGAAAATAGTCATGTGCTTGCAAAAAACACTACAGCTAAACATATGAAAAAAAGCTATTTTTCTCGCACACAGAACAACTTCATAACCAAATCTGCTATGATAGACAAACTCATTATATGCCTTTATTGCAATGCTTTCATGGTTTTTGTTTTTGTTGTCAATTTAATATTATCAGTCAAAAATTTGGACACACCTACTCATTTAGTAGTATTACTACTTCCCACATTGGAGAGCAATAGTGAAATGTCATGAAAAAATAAAACTGTGTAAATAAGTTTACTATGAAATAGTAAAACTAAGAAATAATGCAAATGGATGTACTTATTTTATTTATTTATTTTATTATTATTTTTTTATTTATTTAAATAAATAAATAAATACATTATATCATTTTTTATTTATTGATAGTTTGTCTACAAAACTGTATTCCAGTTTTGAAGATCATTAAAAAAAATAAAAAAACATATAATTCAAGTGTGTCCATGAGGTGGATCTTTTAGAACAAAACACAAGACAGCTTCACTGAAATAAGCATGAATAAACTATTTTGAAAGGCGCATTTATAAAAGGTGTAAGGTTATCATATCTCATAGGAACGCTACAATTTTAAGAGAAATCCAGGAATCTCTCTGCAGTTTCTTCAAGGTTGTTCTCAGAAAAAGCAACACCCTGCAGCCAAAATACAGATCAGTGTCCAAAAACACCCTCTCTCTCTCTGTCTATGAGGATAGATGCTGGTTGTCCCTTTGTGCCTTTTCTATTCATTTCACTACAGGCCATGACCTCTTTCATGGTGTGCTGTAAATAGGTTAATCAAGACTTGAGACATTAATGTACACACACACACACACACACACAGGTTTGTTTTTGTGAAAAGTGGGGACATCCCATAGGCGTAATGGTTTTTATACTGTACAGACCGTATATTCTATTGCCCGAGTGCTGGTTGACAGTCTCTGTGTGTTAATGAGTGTGTAGGAGTGTGTGTGCCAGGGCCTGGTGACCTCAGCATGTCCAGCTGCTGTTGGGTGCTCTGATGGTGAGAGATAATTGCTGGAGGTCTCAGCTGGGCAGCGGGGGCATAGTGCGTAGAAAAAAAAAATCATGCTTTAGAAATCACTGTTGGGGGGAAAAAAAACAAAACAGCTTACATCAGTGAGACACCAGCTTCAGACTTTAGTTGGTTTACTAGGATATTGTACCTGGTTAAAATGGTAGAACTGAGCAGGGTATTGCCTTTTTAATCCGGTCAACTATTGTGTCTTGCTGGTTAACCGATGTGGTCCTGCTTGAGATGGTTGATAAGGCAGTCGTCTTTTCCAAACAATTCTGGTTCTTGGATTTTACAAAAAAGATTTGGATAAAGCAGTAAAACCTTGAAGATTTTAACAGAGAATGATTTTAATGAAGAGTGACATTAAGAATTATTAAGATGATAAAAGTGACCAATGTTCAATAAACAGCTACATTTATTAAAATGAGTAATCAGAATGAACAATTGGTTCACCAAGTAAATCTGCATATTTTAACTGTAGGTTGTAAGCAATGTAGCAACTTGGCACATTTATATAGAATTTAAAATGGCTTCAAACTCCTTGCATAGCCATGGCTATGTTGAAAACTGTACTATTAATTAAATGGAATGCTTCTGAAGATTTATTCTCTGACAAAACAGAACATTACTATGCGACAAAATAATCTAATATTCAGTTTTATTAAAAAAAAAGAAGGAAAAAAACAGATGTGGCAAACATAATGCAGGTTGTAATTCTAATTTTAAGTAGAAATAAATAATAAGAAATTCATATAACTATTAAATGTAGGTGCAGTTTTTAATAAGTAGTGTACTTGATTCTTTGACAAAACAGAACATTACTATGCGACAAAATAATCTAATATTCAGTTTTATTAAAAAAAAAAAGAAGAAAAAAACAGATGTGGCAAACATAATGCAGGTTGTAATTCTAATTTTAAGTAGAAATAAATAATAAGAAATTCATATAACTATTAAATGTAGGTGCAGTTTTTAATAAGTAGTGTACTTCATTTATTACCATAAATTATTGACATTGAATGATTTTTTTCTTTTTATTTTATTATTATTTTAAATGAGTTTAAAATAAATGTATCTGTTTCATACTTGTTTTGGAACAAGTTATTTAATTTGTTTTTGCAACCTGTCTGAAATCCTGAATGTTTTCCAACCCAATTTATACTACAGCACTTCACTACAGCGATTCACTATAGCACACTATACTAGATAGGGGTAATAAATTCTGCTCCTGGAGGGCCACTTTCCTCCAGAGTTTAGC
Source organism: Sinocyclocheilus rhinocerous (assembly GCF_001515625.1). Taxonomy (NCBI): domain Eukaryota; kingdom Metazoa; phylum Chordata; class Actinopteri; order Cypriniformes; family Cyprinidae; genus Sinocyclocheilus; species Sinocyclocheilus rhinocerous. The sequence goes on from NW_015626380.1 coordinate 324,228, forward strand.
TACAACACACCAGCCTGGAAGTCCTTGATTAGCTGGTTCAGGTGTGTTAAATTAGGGCGGGAGCTAAACTCTTCTGAAAGTTGGCTCTCTTTGTTAATATGAAGGATTTTTCTGTTATGTGTTTTACATGTATTTTGAATTACGCATTGCATTATGTGTTTTAGGGTTGAGAAAACATCCATAGACTTATCAGAAAAGGTACTGGTAATTTTCTGCCTGCACATTATTCATTTTTATCATCTAAGAAAAAACAGATTAGCTTTATGATGGACATTTTTCTGATGCATGTTACTGAAATAAAAACTTTTGATCAGTCACCTCATGTCAATCTCCTGCCTTGAGGATTTGTGTCCAGTTGATCGGTTTCTAGAATAACTGGTTCTGCTATGAGGCACATATGTGAGGTGCCCTAATTTGGCACCAGAACTGCTAACCAGCAGACTAAACCAACCAGAAACTGTCATGAGCTGAGCTCTAATCCTTCATGACTGCTTTAGACCTGGGGAGATGGAGTTGGCTGTCAATCTGTGCTGTACCGTGTCCACAGATGGCAGTTCAAGGAAGAAAGAAAGAAAGAAAGAACGAGAGAGAGTAAAGTGCGTCAAAGAGAGCATGATAGACAGCCAGGGGTCAGTATATCAGCATGGCCGTTCTTTCTTTTCCTGTGGTGGTCAGATGTGGAGAGAGAAGCCCTTTTTGTCCCTCTCAATGGGGGATCCATTCTGCCTCTCATCCTGAGTGCACCTGCTCGGGCTGTCACAGCGGTTGGCTCACAGATCACTCTAGCCTCATCCCTGGCATTACCACAAAACTTTATAGGAAACAATAGCTTTGATTTTCTCAAGTTCGCTAGACTTGATTTTACATCCTGTTCATACACTAGGAATTTAGTTGAGATGTTGTAATCATAATAGAAAACCTTTTTTTTTTTTTGAGAGTGGCGCACCAAATAAGTCACTATCAAAACAGAAAACTAAATTTTGAGAGTATCCTATCCAGCCAATCCTGTTAATAAATACCCTTCTGTGCTGATCTCAGATCTGCTTAAGTTTTACATACCCATTTTTAAGAAAACAGAAGAGGTCCCAAAAAAGCAGGTCACACTGAAGCATTTTACTTCACAAACCACCTGCCTGTCAGTGTGATTACACAGTTCTGAACATCTTTAATTTAAAGACATCACACACACACACAACATTTTGTCTTGGTGGCATTTGTTTTTGCAACCTGTCTGAAATCCTGAATGTTTTCCAACCCAATTTATACTACAGCACTTCACTACAGCGATTCACTATAGCACACTATACTAGATAGGGGTAATAAATTCTGCTCCTGGAGGGCCACTTTCCTCCAGAGTTTAGCTACAACACACCAGCCTGGAAGTCCTTGATTAGCTGGTTCAGGTGTGTTAAATTAGGGCGGGAGCTAAACTCTTCTGAAAGTTGGCTCTCTTTGTTAATATGAAGGATTTTTCTGTTATGTGTTTTACATGTATTTTGAATTACGCATTGCATTATGTGTTTTAGGGTTGAGAAAACATCCATAGACTTATCAGAAAAGGTACTGGTAATTTTCTGCCTGCACATTATTCATTTTTATCATCTAAGAAAAAACAGATTAGCTTTATGATGGACATTTTTCTGTTGCATGTTACTGAAATAAAAACTTTTGATCAGTCACCTCATGTCAATCTCCTGCCTTGAGGATTTGTGTCCAGTTGATCGGTTTCTAGAATAACTGGTTCTGCTATGAGGCACATATGAGAGGTGCCCTAATTTGGCACCAGAACTGCTAACCAGCAGACTAAACCAACCAGAAACTGTCATGAGCTGAGCTCTAATCCTTCATGACTGCTTTAGACCTGGGGAGATGGAGTTGGCTGTCAATCTGTGCTGTACCGTGTCCACAGATGGCAGTTCAAGGAAGAAAGAAAGAAAGAAAGAACGAGAGAGAGTAAAGTGCGTCAAAGAGAGCATGATAGACAGCCAGGGGTCAGTATATCAGCATGGCCGTTCTTTCTTTTCCTGTGGTGGTCAGATGTGGAGAGAGAAGCCCTTTTTGTCCCTCTCAATGGGGGATCCATTCTGCCTCTCATCCTGAGTGCACCTGCTCGGGCTGTCACAGCGGTTGGCTCACAGATCACTCTAGCCTCATCCCTGGCATTACCACAAAACTTTGTAGGAAACAATAGCTTTGATTTTCTCAAGTTCGCTAGACTTGATTTTACATCCTGTTCATACACTAGGAATTTAGTTGAGATGTTGTAATCATAATAGAAAACCTTTTTTTTTTTTTGAGAGTGGCGCACCAAATAAGTCACTATCAAAACAGAAAACTAAATTTTGAGAGTATCCTATCCAGCCAATCCTGTTAATAAATACCCTTCTGTGCTGATCTCAGATCTGCTTAAGTTTTACATACCCATTTTTAAGAAAACAGAAGAGGTCCCAAAAAAGCAGGTCACACTGAAGCATTTTACTTCACAAACCACCTGCCTGTCAGTGTGATTACACAGTTCTGAACATCTTTAATTTAAAGACATCACACACACACACAACATTTTGTCTTGGTGGCATATCACTAGATAGCAATTTTTACAGTAAAATACTAAAAATGCTACGGTAAAAACCTGTTAAGTGGTTAATGATAAGTTCACTTATTATACAATGAAAAACTGTATGAAATCTAATGCAACATTAAATGTACAGTTTTTGGAAGTGTAAAAGTGTGAGGCTTCACATTTGGTTTCTTAGCTTCTTCTTAGCTTTTTTTATACACCTTACATACCTTATGATTTTATGTTACATATTGCATTGTTAATGTTTTAATTATTTTAGTGTTGTGTGTAACTGTCACAGTACAGAAGGAGACCAAGGACGGAGAGGTAAAGTAAACAGGTTCTTTATTGAACAGGGCTGAGCTAGTGTTGAGCTAGTGTTGATGAGGTGGTGACAGGTGCGGCTGATTAGTACTCCGGTGATTGTGAATGGGTGTGTGAGGTGATTGGGTCTGACGAGGCTGGACTATCCCTGACAGTACCCCACCCCCCGA
>NW_015626380.1:330469-331519 GCF_001515625.1 Sinocyclocheilus rhinocerous
GACAGTCCCCCATCCCCCCCCTCCACAGGCGGCTCCCGACGCCCGCTGCCGACGTCAAGGATGGCCGCAGCCCCGGAGAGCGGGACGACTTGGTTGACGATCATGGAAGTCTCTGAGGAGTAAGGGATCTAACACATCATCTCTACGCACCCATGATCTCTCCTCGGGGCCGAATCCCTCCCAATCCACAAGATACTCTAGGCGGCCGCCTCGACGCCGGGAGTCCAGAAGAGAATTGACTCGGTAGATGGTTTCCTCTTCAGCGATTTCGGGAGGAGGAGGTACGCCGGATTCGTCAGACCCTGTAGGAGAAGCAGACAGAGGGTGAACACAGGGTTTGAGCAGTGAGACATGGAAGGTAGGTGCGATGCGGTAGTGAGGAGGAAGTTCAAGCCTGTATGTGACTTCGTTGATCTGCCTCCGGATGGTGAATGGTCCGATATAGCGGGGACTCAGCTTGCGGCAAGGCAGTCGGAGACGAATGTCCCGCGAGGACAACCACACCCTATCTCCCGGCTGGTATCGGGGAGTAGGGCGGCGGTGAACATCGGCCTGAGCTTGGTGTCTCCGAACTGCCTGCTGGAGATGGACATGCGCTGAGTCCCAGACCCTCTCGCTCTCTCTGAACCAGTGATCCACCGCTGGAACGTCTGAGGGTTCTCCCGTCCACGGGAATAGGGGAGGTTGGTAACCGAGTACGCACTGAAACGGGGTGAGGCCGGTGGTTTGCGGTCGAAGGGAGTTTTGTGCGTACTCGGCCCAGGGAAGGTAAAGGCTCCAGCGGTTCTGGTTGTTGTGGCAATAGCTACGGAGATATCTCCCGATCTCTTGGATCTTGCGCTCAGTCTGGCCGTTGGATTGTGGGTGATAACCAGAGGTGAGGCTTACTGATACGCCGAGGAGATGGAAGAAGGCCCTCCAGACCCGGGAGATGAACTGGGGCCCACGATCGGAGACGATATCCTCCGGGATGCCGAAATTGCGAAAGACTTGGTGGAATAACTGCGTAGCGGTTTCCATGGCCGTGGGTAATTTTCTGAGGGGGAGAAG
>NW_015626380.1:331582-333007 GCF_001515625.1 Sinocyclocheilus rhinocerous
GAGAATCGGTCGACAACTACGAGGATGCATGTGTAAGATTCGGACTCGGGGAGATCGGTGACGAAGTCGACTCCGATGTGGGACCAGGGCCGGTGAGGTATGGGAAGTGGTACCAGTTTGCCTTGTGGCAGATGACGGGGAGATTTGGTGATGGCACAGACTGAGCATCCTTGGACAAAGCGCCTGACTTCTCGCGCCATAGCGGGCCACCAGTAGCGAGTTTCAAGGAGCGAGAGGGTTTGCTGGCTGCCTGGATGTCCAGAGCCCGGAGAAGAGTGCAGCGAGTCCAGAAGGGTATTGCGGAGAGTGGATGGAACATAGACCTTCCCTTCTGGACCTCCCGGCGGAGCTGGTTCGGAGTGGGTGGCTTGACGGATCTCTTCGTCAAGCGTCCATTGGATGGGACCCACAATGAGGGCTGGAGGGAGAATGGTCTCCAGGGGTATTAATTGTTCAGTGGCCTGAGGAAGGCGTGACAGAGCGTCTGCTCTGGTGTTCTTGGGTCCGGGACGGTAGGTCACAGAGAACTGAAAACGGGTGAAGAACAGCGCCCATCGTGCCTGACGTGGGTTTAGGCGTTTGACCTCCCGAAGATATTCCAAGTTCCGATGGTCAGTGATGACCTGGAAGGGGTGAAGAGCAGAAAGCGTTGGAGTTCTTTAACAGTCTTGGGTTGTGGCCAGTTGTGAATGGCTTGGACCTTCTTGTCATCCATCCGGATACCCTGAGGACTGATGACATAGCCGAGGAACTTGATAAAGGTAGATAAGGTGGAACTCACACTTCTCCACCTTGAGATAGAGGTGGTACTTTCTCAGCTGTTGTAGGACCTGCTCCACGTCGTGGCGATGTTCGGCCAGGTTCCGGGAGTAAATAAGAATGTCGTCGATGTAAACGATCACAGAATGATGGAGGAACTCCCGGAACACCTATCCTCCGTGAACTCTCCGAATGAGTGAGATAGTACGAATCCACTTGCATGGGTTCGGGTGCTGGAGCCGGTGAGGCGGATGTGCCCGGTGAGGAGGGTGGCTGGGCCTGGTTACAGGCCAGGAGATGTTGGGAGATCTTGATAGTCTTTTGGATGAAATTCTCCAAGCCCACGGTATCGTCAAAAATCACCATTTGGAGGCGAATGTCGGCGTTCAGCCCTTGCCGGAACGCGGTCAGTAAGGCCACCTCATTCCATCCACTAGTCACCGCCAGAGTGCGGAATTTGATGGCATACTCGCTCACGGAGGCCCTGCCTTGACTGATGCGGAAGAGCTGGTCATGAACGGAGATTTCGGCCGCGGCGTGACGAAACACCTCCTTGAAGTGTGCGGTGAAAGTAGAGAGAGTGCAAATGGCCTGACTGTTACTCTCCCACATGGACTGGGCCCAGTGAAGAGCGCGGCCGGCGAGATGAGAGATCATGAAGGCAAC
>NW_015626380.1:333941-342667 GCF_001515625.1 Sinocyclocheilus rhinocerous
TAGCCGTTTGGCTAAAATTCTCCAATCCCGCGGTATCGTCAAATATCACCATTTGGAGGCGAATGTCGGCGTTCAGCCCTTGTCGAAACGCGGTCAGTAAGGCCACCTCATTCCATTCACTCGTCACCGCAAAAGTGCGGAATTTGATGGCATACTCGCTCACGGAGGCCTTGCCTTGACTGATGCAGAAGAGCTGGTCATGAACGGAGATTTCAGCCGTGGCGTGACTAAACACCCCTTTGAAGTGTGAGGTGAAGGCAGATAGAGTGCGAATGGCCTGACTGTTACTCTCCCACATGGACTGGACCCAGTGAAGAGCGCGGCCAGCGAGATGAGAGATCATGAAGGCAACTTTGGCGCGGTCATTGGGAAAGGCTTGTGACTGCATCTCGAAGTATAGGGAACATTGTAACAAGAAGCCACCACAATCCGCTGCCTCACCGGAGAAGATAGCGGGCCATGCCATGGGACTGTGGGAGGCAGACACAATGGGTGTATGGAAGGCTTGGAGTAAATCCTCCAGGGAAGTGGGGTTCTGTGGTTGTGGCTCCATGGAGAGTTTGGGGTCGGTCTGGTCTTCTGTCACAGTACAGAAGGAGACCAAGGACGGAGAGGTAAAGTAAACAGGGTTGTTGATGAGGTGGTGACAGGTGCGGCTGATTAGTACTCCGGTGATTGTGAACGGGTGTGTGAGGTGATTGGGTCTGACGAGGCTGGACTATCCCTGACAGTAACCTAGATGGTGTTTTGTTTTTACGTGCACCTTCTAAATATTAGTATTAATCTCAGATTGGGGAAAATAAACTTGTGATGAGCTTTGAACTACAGTACATGTTGCTTTCATTTATTTAGTTATTCAATAATTAATTAATTCATTCATTCGTTCATTATGTAAATGCAAGTTCAGTATGCAAAAAGTTTTTTTTCTTTTTTTTTCTTTTAGCCCCATTTACAGTACACCTGACTACTTAACATGTATTTTCGATGATCGGATCACAATTGGATATTTCTTGACCACAGTGTTAGGTGTAAAGGCACTCACGATACATTGTGATTTGATCACAAACTACATTTGGAAGTAGTCAGAAAACCATACTATTATCAATAATATGTATCAATATATTATTAATACCATACTAATTCTAGTGTAAACCGCAAATTGTCTCAGCTGATCACATCACCCAAGAGAGATGTTAAATATGGCCTTTGATTTCAATCGCTTGTGTTGCTTATATCTGTCATACACATTATATGTAATTTCCATTTCAACATTCATTAAATATTACAAATCAAAAACGTCTTTCTGGAGTATTTTTGTCATTGAAAAATACCAGGGTCAAAAATTTTGTCAGACTTAACATTTACTCTGAAAAGTAGATGTATTTCAAAAGTCTGTGTATTTTTGAGAAGTACAGCCCAAAACAGTCTTCAGTGTCCCCAAATTCATGTGCCACCTTGGCCACTGACTCTGTTTCCACAGGACAGGCCTGGAATCAATACTTCTCACATTGTCATTTGTCACATATTTACAAGGCTGAGAAGCACTCCATTTTAAGACAGTGTAATCTATCAGTTTAGAGTCTTTTGTTTCTGTTCCTCCCTCCTTCTCTCTCTCTTTCCCTCTCTCATTTCTTCTCTCCTGCATTGACTGTCCCATCTGACAGACGGGATATGAATGCCACTGGAAAAGGATGAAGCCTCAAAGTTTGAATGCCTTTTTACTCAGAACAGTTTCTCTATGCTGATCTGTATTGGACTGCATTTAAAACAGCTATTAATCTCAGTTTGAACTAGATTAAAGTATAGTTATCACTTGACCTCAAGTATAGTGCATAGCTTTTCTCACCACTACCTAATTTTTTTTTGGCCATATACAAACAAATTGTAACCATGGGAAAACCATATTCTAACCTTTCCACAGTCTGAGCTATGAAATAATCCAGCAACACAAATTCAAGCGGTTTTGAGGCACTTTAAAGGAATATAATCAATTTCCCCCATTTGCTGTGGAGCACTTTACGAAGGGCTTGATATCTTTTCATTCAGTGTCTAGCCAGTATGTAACACATCTTAAAGGAGGAACATTCTGCTTTTATGAGATTTTCCATCACTTGAGATGATAAACTTGATCTCTTATGTTCACCAATAAAAATATTTTTACATCTGTCTGCATAAATGTTTGAGTTTACAAAGATAAACCTTGCTCTAGATTGGCATAATTTAGTAGTTTCCATTAAGCACAAATTAGTTAGTGTGGTGTAAATGTATGTTCTCTGAATACAGGCCTCACAGGTCACACCAGAGATAGCAAACCAGGCAGTTCCAGTAAGTATTTGTTCAGTAAATCACATGTGAGGGGAGGAGCAGAGATGCAACGATATCCATTAACACTACTGCAGTGGTCAAATACCCCACATACGGCATCCCAGCATTCAAATGAGGATGCACGCCTCTCCCCTTTCTCCCCTCATTGTCAACAGACCCATGGGCCTGTTTGGTGTGACCCTACACCCCTTCAGCCATTACAGCCTAATTGAAACACATCCACTGGGACTTAAACACACACACACAAACACAGACAGATTTACAGGAAACTTCACCACTTACCAAAACACAGGATTCCGCTACCAGAAACAGCCGTGAGTTCCAAGAAGAGGGGATCCATTAATAATGGATCAGTTTAAAATCACATCTGAAACTTATGGATTTTCTGTTGTGAGGTGAACGACAGGCCTTGAGTCAAAGTTCTCTTGCTGGAGACCTGGCTGGGATTGAGTGAGCTAGCATGGGGTGAGTGCTGAGTTTTGAACATCACTCATTGATTGGCAAAAGCCTCGCATAACCCTGTTATAACAACATGTTCGACAGGCTGGAGCACAAGGGCCAACTTCTTGTCACCAGTTTCTAAGCTCGGCTGGGCAGAGCTCTGTTAAATATAAAAGATTAACCACAAAGCATCTGGCTTCTAAATACAGAGCAAGAGGAGTCACACCTAAAACCTAAGGGAGTCCAACTGTTAGCTCCACACGGTTCGAGTTTAGCAGTGCAACAAAGGGACATGTTTTCTCCATTTATGTACATTGATTTTGTCTATGACTCGTGTGTTGTGGCTGTTGTGATAAAAGGTTGCCATTTCATAGATGACATTCTCTTCATTTTAAATACTGAAATGTCCTATATCATCTGTTTGACCTTAAAGGCGACATGTAATTTCTGCACCACTACTGGCACTAAACAGAACTGCAAAAATAGGTTTTTAAAAAGTGTGAACCTGCCCACAGCCAATTTTATTGGTCAACTCAATGACACAGTCGCCTGTTCAGAAAATCATGAATTAATCCAATCTCAAACAATAACTCACTCTAGGATACTGACATATGATTAGAGGTTATTATTTGTTACAAACTTACACTGTTGATACCCCATTTCCACCAAAATGTTCTTTTGAGATACTGTTGTTCTCTAATGGCAGATGTTAATGGCTCTGTTCACAGCCTAGAACCACCTTTCTCTGTTGTGAAATACATGGAATGAGTCCAAATTTGGCTCCAGCACCCTGTTGTTGAAAAGGGGACTCAGTTGAGCCATTGTTGTCCTATCAGAACTTTTTGAGCTGCTCAAACAAACTAACAAAAGATTGCAGTTCCATTTGGTGCCGCTAGTAGCTTAAACGCTCAAACTTTAATAGAACCAGAAAGAAAACATATATCTATAGGTCAAACCAGCAAGACCAGATTTGGAATGGACCCTCCTCAATACCTCAAAGTACAATCTTATTAGATACGTCTCAGTGCTCTGAGTGCTGTGTATTTATAAGATGTATTACTGTCGACTTGGGTCTTTGTTCTGTTTATTACAATTAATCAAGACCTTATGATTCAGTTGAACTTTGGGAAACCGACATCTACAGACATCAAATAATGTCATCTCTCTTTGCCTACAGGTTTAAGTTATGGCAATTAACCTTATAGAGCAATATTGAGGAAAGCCGTTGCGCTCAACCCAAAGTGCAGTATTGAAATGTCATAGTTTAGAAAATGTCAGCCCCTGCAGTTATATCTTTGTCCACATCTATCCTCTCAGAAAACTAGGCCCTTAAAATGAGTTCCTGTCAGTTGAGCCATATGAAGACTCTCTCCACGCTTGAGTTGGAAAAAGTCTCTTTGGGCTGGTTTAGGCCTTTACTGCGCACCGCTTTACATTCACTGGAGAAATCTTGGAGCTACTTTGGAGGTGAACATTCACAATCAAGAGCCCGAGACGCTCATTGCCATGAGTGGAATAATAGCCGAAAGTTATCCAGAGCTAACAAGTCCAATAAAACCCAATTACCCACAATCACCCTGGAAAATACTCAACAGGCAATTTATGCAAGTCTTTCTTTTCCTCTTTCTTTCACTCCATCTTCTGTCTCTTCAACCGCAAAGTCTTTTCAAGCTGTCATTTGTCATCATTAAACAACAATGCAGGCAGCTGTCTCAAAAGCCATTACTGAAATTGCTGAAGATGATTTCTAGTGTCCTCCTCATATGGCCGAAAAAATCATTTTCCCCAATGGAGGCCTTTACACCCTTCTCTATGGATTCTCAACAGCATCCTCCTTAAATTGAGGGAGTGGAGCACTGGGCTCTTTTGTCTGGCAGTTCGAACTAACACAAATGCTAAACGATCAAATCTTCCCACTTGACTGTCAGGAAGCTCCCACCTCTCAAAGAGTGAATGAATGGAAAGTCTTCTTAGCTGAAATCTCAGCAACTTCTCAATTACTCTTTTCATATGGCATTATTTTAAGAGGACTAGTTGATTAAAAGTCATATACAGAATCCTCCTTCCCATTTGAACAAACCTAAACGAAGTATTAAACTTTATTCCATAACTTATTCCATATTGCTTATTCCTTATTGCTAATATTTTTCAATCTGACTGACGAAAAGCATGTGTGACATTGTTGGACCATAAATTAGTATACAAATCCCTTGGACTTTTACTGACAGAGGGACCTGGACCAAATCTCGGTAAGTGACAACTTATCAACTACCCAAAACACCCTAGCAATTGCATAGCAACATCTGGGCAACAACCCACAAAATGACATTACCCTAAACATGTCTTGCAAGGCTGAAAAGGGCACATTTTTACATGAGAATAACATGTGCCCAACCCCCTGTAAATCCCCCATTTTGTTTAATGACTTCCATACAGGAGCCCCTAGTCAATGATGTGATTACTCAATCCTAGTTGAATACAAGTAGTTTAGAAGCAGTCTAGGCTCAACAACATGAAGACACATCTTCACATTGATTTCAGATCAGCTGCTGTAATGAGCTTTAATGTCACTCTGCCCCATGTTGAACATGATAAAGCCTTCGGGATCCACCCTCGTTTTTCCCTGCAGAAATCACATAATTTCTCTCACAGATCCAGAAAATCCACACCAACCCTGGCATGATCATTTTGATCCATTTTGAAGATGCATTATGACAGTTTTCATAACATAAGCAAGATAAAGATGTTGAATGGAATGTGATTGACTGTCTTTCTGTCCATGTAGAGGTTTTAATATAAAGTGTTACCAATTTTACTGTACATAATTTTTTTTACACTGATAAATTATGGCTCCTGTTTTTGTCATGTCACCCAGGAAACAGTCACAATTAAGAAGCTTGTAAAAGTTATCAATAAATTACCAATTTTTCCTCTTTGTGTAGTGATATTATTTTAAGGTTTCTTTATTAAATTGAAGCATATAACAAAGAGAAAAGTTTAATGGTTTAAAATTGTGTTGAACCTTGAACTGACTGTATTTTCAAACTCTGTTCAGCTCAGATTCACATTTAATGGACCGTTTTCACAAGACTGTGATGACGCGTTTCAACGGTCATCAGCATCGTAAATCCTCCAAAGTTTTTTTTTTTTATATAAATTTTTTTTTTTTTAATGTATATACATTTATAACGCTATACTTTGTATTTTGCATCAAATTACAAAAAACTAGTTAACACTAATGCAAGGGTGTTTCTTATACAGCATCTATGGGAGTGACGGTTAATCTGACGTTGTTATCTCTTTTGACTGCCGTTATCAGTCTCTCTCTCTCTCTTTTTTTTTTATTTTTTTTTTTACTTTTTTTGAAAGTCATTCAAACACTATCGTGAAGTTTTTCTTTTGCTATTTGAGCAAATGAGAATGCAAAAAATATATATTTGTGGTAGTCTCCCATTCATTGCTATAGAAGTTTACCCAAGTATGGCAACTTCCGCTGCTGACAAACCCGGAAATGTGAAAAAGGTCCATTTGGGTTCTTTGATTACTGCCATGTAGAGTAGCTCCAATTTTCACTCAATTGCTATTGTTTTACATTTGAACTTTTCTCATCTTGGACAATGACTCCCAAGTAATTTTGGAACTTGCTGACCATGGCCACATTTGTGTCAGTGTTTAAAAATTCTGCACTGGCCAGTTTGCTGACAGATGAGTCTGAATGAGTCTATCCGTGTTGTGAGCTCTTCGGCCATTGGCTGAATCCTCCATGGTCATCCTACCTGCCTGACACGCGGGAATCATGATGAATCGGCCCCAACTGCAGCCCCAGATTGTTTTTTAACATTTAATTTAGTTTCTTCCTGTGCTTGGATGAACATGGGCCGTGTTATGGATTTCTGGTGTAATGTACTCCAGCAGTTTGGGAGAAGGGCCTCAGTAAGCCATGGAAATTACGGAGGCTTGGATCAATACTCAAGGTCATCACCTCCACACAACCCCCACACCCCCGCCATCCTATCTGTGGTCCAGCCTTTGATTCAGTGCTGTGCCCTATGATTCTTCTTGCTTTGGTCACTACAGTCGCCAGTACCAAAGAGCAAAGACCTCCTCTATTCAGGAGACAGAGAGGGGGAGTGATAAAAGAGAGATCTGAATGGATTTTATCCACACTATTATTTAATGCAATCACTGTTAAAAACAAACAAATAAATGAATGGATAAACAGAAAACAAGCAACCCCCATTATTGCAAAACAAACAAACAAAATTATAAGCAAATATCTTAATTAAATAATTATTAAACAAACCCAATCATTATTAAAAACAAATACAATGAAATTTGGAATCATTTGGTTCATTCCAGGGAGGAAGGAATGAACAAACAAGCTGAAAGAAAACAAAACAAAAAGAAAGGCAAACTCCATTCCATGCAGCCATTATAAAAGCAAACAAACAACTGAATGACACTAACAAACACAATAAACTAACAATAACATTACAAACTTTCATACAATCAAGCCGTTTCAACAGTTTTCATGTTGTCATTGTTAAATAAAAAACAAACAAATAAATGAATGGCCAAACAATGAAACAAACAAACAAATTTCATGTAATCACAGAAGAAAGAAGGAAAGAAAGAAAGAAAAAATGAATGATGGACATAAGGAACTGAAACAAACAAAAAACAAGTGAACAAACAAATTAACATACAACAAAATACTAGTGAACTTAAATTGAATTTTCAGAAAATGCAGGAATGATCAATAATTCCTCCTCACTTATGTCTGTCTGTCTGTCAAAGTGCTACCTCAAAACCCTCATCATCATCATCATCCACATCACTGTCCTTCCACAAACTCTCCCTTTATTTAGCTCCTTTTTTCTTGGCCCGTTTATTTCAGAGTGCTGTTCTCCTCCTGTCTCCTGGGGCAAGATTACCCTTTTATTTTGTTGTGGTGGTAAAATTACTGGCTTGGGAAGATTGGACCGTGTTTGCTGTTGAGGAAATCAATTTTCTTTCTCCCGTATATGATCAACATGTCAGAGCTCACAGGGCAATCTGCCCCCCGGCCTTATCCAGCCCCCGTGATGTCAGGAAATGGGTCCCTGAAAGATATTTCAGGACGAGCGGGATGGTGGCCACGGTGAGAGTGTTTTGTTTGGGTCGTTTGGATAGCTTTCAATCAACCTGTTAATGGGCAAAGGAGGAGTCCAGGGGGAGTGTTCCAGAGGCATGATGGGAGTGCTGGCGTGTGTGTGAGTGAGTCTTAATTTGTCCATCACAAACAGAAGGAAACATCCCAGCGTGACCTTGGCGCTGGTGTTAATGGTTTCTCTGTCCATCAGTAGAGCCTGTTTAGTGGTCTGTCCACATCCTGCGCTCAGAGTTTACTGACAGCAGACAAAAGTATTAATTTGAAGCCACCAGCACACTTAAAGGAATAGTTCACCTAAAAAGGAATTATTTTCTCATGCTAATATCATTCTAAGCATGAGTATCGTTTTCCATTTCTGTTTTTTTTATCTTCACACTATTCTTTTCTATACAACTAAATTCATAGAAACCATGACTGTCAATCTCCAAAAAGCAATACAAGATAATAAAAGTAGTCTGCATAAGGGACTACTATGGAATTCATTACATTTTTTTTTTTTTTACAGTCTGGACGAGTTGATGCTAGTTGCCGAACACAGCCAGTCAGCAGATTATAGATTTCACAGAAAATTATGTGTGATGGACACAGACTGATTTTTTAGCTTCAGACTATGATTCAATCCAGTCTGAGGATATTAAAATGTTTTGATATGTTGAGCCTTAACTTGTGCGCTACATTCCAAGTTTTTCTTTGTCATATGATAGTTTTGTGTGAGTAACAGACCTGACTTTATAAATGTGGCCAACATGTGACAAAATTTTCTTATACTGACCCACATATATATATATATATATATATATATATATAT
>NW_015626380.1:342801-350725 GCF_001515625.1 Sinocyclocheilus rhinocerous
ATATATATATAATACATCCTATCCTAGCATGTTCGTCTTAACATCAACAAATTAAATAATATAATGTATTTTTGTTATTGTATAACATTTTATATGAAGAACTTTAAATCTATGCATTCCTAACTTAGTCTCACTTTCATGTGTTTACTGAAGGATCTTGGCCTTTCTACATAGGATAGTAAAGAGAAAGATTTAACATGGAAATGAGTGATTACTGCTAATGCAGAATCTGTGTATTAATATTTATTATTATGTATACAGTACGTTAGTATTATATTGATTAACGTATTCACGTGTATTTGATTAGGGTTCAAACTAAATTGGCAGATAGCGCTGACTTTTGTAAATAAGGTTCAATCCATAAGCTTAATTTACATGGAAAGGAATGTTTGTGCTTGTGCAGAAAATAATGGCAATGACTTAAATAAGAGTTAATTGTGTGAGTAACAGACCTTTATAAATGTGGCCAACATGTGGCCACATGTTGTGGATGTCAATTTGTGGATGTCACATGTCAATTCAAGTGGATTCAGTACTTAAACTAGCGGATAGTAAATCTTTGAGAATAAGATATGTTTTTTTCCTCAAAGGTGACTTTGCCATATATATATATATATTTATATATATATATATATATATAAGAAATATATGTTTGTACCTTCCTTTATTTAATGATTTCCACCAAGGGTAAATATAATAATAAAAACCTTCATTTAAAAACTGCATGTTGTGTTTACTTGTGTTATCTTTGACTAATATTTAAAGTTAGAAAAAATAAGAAATCAGGAAGGGGGCCAACACTTTTTCACACCACTGTACATATAATATATATATAAAAATTCTAATTTTTTTGGCCTAGATGAGAAATGAAAGTGTCAGATTCATTGTGGTGTTTGCTGTTCATGCTGTCAACTAAAACACATATATGAGCCATATTCCACTACGATGTGAACATAGCCATTAATGAGTAACACACATACATAGACAATAAACTGACAGCATTACACATTACACATAAGGACAAAAGCACTCCTAACACTCATACATATATATGCCTCTTTTTGCTGTAACTTACTCTTGAGACAAACATCTTACTGTACATTACAGGGTGTTAAAATGAGAAGGGCGATTCTAAACACCTGCAGTTCAGTGCAAGGCATTAAGTAATCGACTATGGCCTTCCACTCAAAAGAGAGGGAGAGAGACCATTGGACCGTTTCTTCTCTGTCCAATCTGCTGGTCATCAGGCATTTTTGAACTCATTTTAAAATTTTCGCAACTCATTCTATGTCCGTGTTGAGACATGTTCAGAGTGAAACAAGATATTGAACAAGAAGAAAAAAAGAAAGAAAGAATTTGGGATTTGAATTTAGCCATAGGAAATTAGTTGGATAATGCAAAGTGGGTGCTACAACAGAATGGAGGCAGGTAAGCACCTGGGAGGAGGAGATATAGAGTAAAAGTGTTTTTTTTGTTTTTTTTGAATAATGTGTTTGTCCATTTAAATTTTTTGGCAAGTTCTGTCTCTGAATTTCAATAAATAACAATAAAACATTATGCTAAACAGTGTTTTGAAATACTTAACATACATAAATAGAACAAATATAGCAAAAACTGGTATATATATATTGTATACCGTACACAGTGGACTCTGTATATTACTGTATGTAGGTAAATAGGTATATATATGGAACCCATAACCCTACAGGAGACAAGCAGTTTGGAGAAGGCATGCGTGGATGCATGGATGCCAGTGTGGTTTAGCAAGACAGACAAGTGGTTTGAGCCAGACAGGTTCATGTTCAGAACAACATGAGGGTGATTCAATGATGAAAGAAGTTTAATTTTTTTGGGTGAACTACCCTTTAAGTACACTTAAGTGGCATTTTATTTCATTAATATTATGTTATCTGCAAGTACAGGTTATTATTAATTGTTATTGTTGTTATTATTATTATTTTACTATACTGTTGAGATTTGATTTGAGATTTGAAGTGTACATTCAATACAATTTATTTTCACAAGGGTAATCTCTTAAAATGATAAAGCATAAAACAGTAAGATGTGAAGCAGTGGACTAATTCATCAGTCTAACAAATATTTACATAGACCAGCAATTAAAAAATACAGCAATGGAATATATGAACCCATTCTGTGTGAATGGACCATAGTCTACCAAACAGATCAACAATTTACTGCTAAATGGATTGCTGACTGTGGGCCAATAATAGGCTTATGTTGTGAGTGTGCTGCTTTTTTAAGCACATATTAATATGTCTATATGTAATTATTTGCTATTCATTTTGATTAATTTATCATCATATCGTGAATCATCAATTAAGGGTTTTAATCCATTGACATCCCTATTAATGTTATTAATACACCTTTATATAAGGTGTTACTTGGTAGCTACAAGGTCCTGAGTGTTTTAGTACAGTGGTCACTTTTTAGCAGGCATATTAAGTTGATAATGGAAACTAGAATCCAGCAATACTCCAATGCCAACAGAGGTCAGGAGGTTTAAAAAACAAAGTTGAGCGATGCATCTAATACTGGAACACCCGGTCTCCCTACTCTCCCACCCTAAAGCCCTTCTGTTGGACTTTCCTTTGATAAAACACAAGTCAATGCCTGGCTGTGTGTTCAATGTCTCTGACTGTGCTGAATAAGACAGTTTAATTGTATTTGAAAACAGAATGCCGGATGGGTTCAATGTGAAGCTCATTGATCTGTTTACGCAGTGGCATGCCTGGAATATCGCATCCCGGCCATGAGATATTTAAAAACGCAGTTATTGATCAAAAATGGGAGCAAGCTCTGATCACATGACCTCTGAAACGATTGCATGAAACTCATTCTGTGTTGCCTTTTATCAGTGGATAGATGTGGTTCTCTGGGCATCAAAGGATAGCATTCTTCTGGGAATGTTGTCAGGAAAGTGTCATATTACAGCGTGGTCTCCACATTTCCTGTGTTGTATGATATTACAATTATAAGAATCATTGTCAAGTAAACAATCAATGTCAAGTTCAAATGTCTCTAATGGTTTGTTGACCGAAATGTGTTATTTTTACACTTACAGATGTCAGGCTGACACAAGGTGTCAGTCATAAACCTTTAGAGCTCTCTTTCTCTTTCTTTCTCAAGGTACAAGGACATGTCAGACGCTTGTGTTTATGTGAAAGGTTAGATGGTTTTTACCTCACATCTCAAAACTGCGACAGCCTAGTGAAGAAAATAAAGACAGAAAGGTAGATTCTAAGAGGCACTAAAACAAAAAGAACAAATCCTTTCACCTTTACTTTTAATGACCCACTAGATGTTGTGTGAATGTCTGCACACATTAATCACTTTCATTTCTGAGAACTTGTGTTCCATTCTTAAACAGTTTCAGTAACTTTGAACATGATTTTATATATATATATATATTTTTTTTTTTTTCAGTTAACCTCAGAATCTAAAAATAAATTAAAATTGTAGCTTTGATAATTATTTGCTAAATCTTCGCTTTAAAGTTTTTGTGTCCCCACGGAATTAAATCTATCCCAGCAATTACTAATCCATTGCTAAGGTATTCTGAGTGGTCACTAGTACAAACTAGATTGTCCTGATTGGTTGCTAGATTGTTACTAGGCAGTTCTTAAGGTGTTCTGGCTGCTAGGGTGTTGCAAATGGGTTGCAAAAGTTGTTGCTAGGCAGGTCCAAAGGTGTTCAGGGGTGCATTTCACAAAAGCATTGTTAGCCAACTATGGTCACAAATTCTGTCGTACTAGTTCAACTATTCAGTGTTTTCCAAAATCATAGTTTATACCAACATTCACAAACAACATCGCAGATTTGTGATTGGAACTACAGCTCTCAGTTAGAACCATAGGCACTTGTTTGTGTGACGTGTATTTTCAAAGATTATGCTCTTGGGCACAGTAAGCAAGGTAACATGCTGAATATTCTATATATTTCAATCCATTCATTTCAATCTATATATTTTACACTCTTAAAAATAAAGGTATTTTATTGGCCTCAATGGTTCCATGAAGAACATCCATGGAACCTTTCCATTCTACAATAGGTTCTTTATTGTGGAAAAAGGTTCTTTAGATTTTTTAAATGTTCACTGAAAGGTTGTTTTGGGTAGCCAAAAAGTTTTCTTCTATAGCATTGCTTTGAAAACACCCTTTTTGGTACTATTTTTAAGAGTGTAGTGTGTCAACAATCAGCACCATTTTTGAAGAATGCGCATGTGCATAAATGCGTAAAGGGAACCTCTGAGTATGATGTAAGAGGGAACCCATGAATCAAACATCAAATAAAGCAAAATGACAGGGGTTAAAAATAGCGAAGTAGTCCTCAGATACCATGTTTGTTACAGCAGCTTCTCAGAGTTGTGGATAGAACTGCTGACTGATTGAACCACATATATAGCCAATGGGAGTATGCCAGTTACATACTGCTGTTCTATTGTTTCTTATAATTGAACTATAATAATCTGAAATTAAGTGTGATCTTGAATCAACTTATTAGCAAAAGTTAAAAGAAGAACAGTCCTTTATTATTAAACCAAAGTGGTTGAAACGTTGGAGGTGCAACCATGTTACTACTGTTTTGGGAAACAGTCGCAACTAGCTAGTTAATTTATCCAACAATGCATTATGCTATTGTAATTAAGCAGCAAATTATGTCAATGTACAGGCTACTTAAATCTTTAATAATGAATAAAAAATGATGTGCCTGTCACTGCGTAAATATATTTGTCTGAGCGTGTGTGTGTGTGTGTGTGAGTGTGTATTACTGGTTGCAATTTATCAGACTGCAGAATGTTTTACATGCCATTTGCACCAAAAAACCTTTAATACATTTGTAATTTGTAATAAATCAACAATATTTGAGGATTTATGCATAGTAGACTCAATGGCTCAGTTGCTAGATAAATTCTAGTAAATCTAGTTTACTAGATAAATTACATTGCATCCTCCTGGTGTATCCCAGCATGCACCTGTGCTTTTGGCGGCATTAAGCAATTGCTCCAAACAGAGTACCAGCACTTATTACATTTGTGATTCTTCAAAGAGTTTTGCCTAGTATTGATTTTGTGTCAAGGTTGGGCGCTGGTTCAGCCAGAGAACTCTGCTTTTTAAAGCTACTGGACCAACTTGAAACACACTGTGCGTAAATGGAGAGCCGGCAACCTTGAGGTGAAGAAAGAGAAAATAAATAAAGAAATAAATAAAGGACAAAAATGAAGGTGGAAAAAAATAGACTTGAAGCACTGTGGGGCCTTGTCTTGTGCTAAGTTGGGAAGCTTTTCAACACACACAAATAAAATAGAAGTAGATAAATAAATAAATGTTGAGGACATATAATTCAGCCACTGGTTGGGCAGTAATCGCCCTTTTCTCTGGCACTGGCAGAGCCTGATGGGAAGGGGTTAAAGGTGGATGCCGCTGGGCCTTCTTTTCTGTCTGTCTGACTGAAGCGGAGAGATTACCACACCATGTTCATCGGGGATGCTGGGGCTGCAGTGCTGCTTGAGTGTGAGGCATTTTCTTTGCGTTTGAAGCCTTTTGGAGTTTGTGAGGTTTTCTTGCAGAAGATGAAGCAGTGCTGGTTGCACGTGAATCAGCTGTGTTTGTGTGAGTCGGGTCCCAGATCAGTGCAGGAAACAGCATGGCCAGAGGCGCTGACCTCATCAACTCTCTGCCAATGCCAGCCAATGCTCCTCAGCGGAGGAAAAACAAAGCTGAATGATTTCTCAATGCAGAGGAGTTTTTCCCATCAAGAAAAAGAATGAGCGTGAAATTTCTAAGATAAATATTTTTATCACTTTGTCAAGTAAATGGGCCAGGACTAATTTCCAATCCTATAATATACAAAAAGCAACAATAAAAATAGAGCCTATACTACACAAATGGCGTCTATTTTTTTATCATTTAATTTGAAAACGGTACTGGTATTTAGGCACAAAATACCAGGACTATAACCAATATAAAAATTGATGGACCACCATAGAGGGGGGAATGTTTCCTATAATATACAGATTAATGATTTTTCCCATAACAGTTGAGACTTCACTGTGCCTCAAGAGTGACTACTTTGGAATGATCTTAGTTGGCAACTCTGACATTTCATATTAGCATGTTGCTAAGCTAATTATGTGATACTTTAATGAACTTTACTTACACAAATGGGTAAAATAATGCATTTTCTATTTGCTTGAGATATTTTTAGTAGAATCATTTTGTAATTTATTAATTATATTTGTTACCAACATTATTCTCACTTTTTGTTTCTTCACTGATTAAAGCATTAAGACATTGTTTGTTCCACATAGGACATATGCCATACTCCCCTATACAATTTGACCAAATTCAGTTATCCTGAAAGGCCATATAAGGTTGCTATCTTCTAGAGCAGACATTTCAACAGGAGTGTACTTATTGTGCCTTGAAATGCTTCCTACGTAGGCAGTTCCCTTGGTTATGGAACAGAACAGTGATTTCTTACAGCACTATGTCAGGGTTGTTCTCTGTCTGTGACTGAGATGGTATTTTAGAATCTCCCCCCTGATAGAGATGGATTTCCTTTGGGCTTTATCAGGAATAAAATAGCAACAGTGATAAAATAATCTCTTTGAGGCTCAGTGGGCGCCACCTTTGAGTAAAGTACAAAAGCAAATTTTTCTTTCCTTCAAATGCAATTTATCATGAGGATTGTTTGGCACATGAAGTCTGTCTGAAGGAGTGGACGCATTTTTGATGAGCAAAATCTGCAAGACCTTTTTCGCCCTCAGACAAAACTCCCAATCGCATGGATAATTATTGTAAATGGAATTCACCGCTGAAATTTTGCAAAGCCACAGTAAATGTGACCGCACATTAACAGAATGTTTATGAATATTTAACAGGTCATTGCAGGTGGTTATACAGCAATGCTGAATCACAAAAAAGGCCCTATATACAACATTTACTACATACATTACTGTACTTTGCAACAAATGGGATTTGGCCACATATTTCCGTTTTCTCCAAATGTGTTTGGGTCAATAAAGTTATGCAGGTCTTTTTGAACTCTGCTAAAGTTGTTAGTTCCTGATTTTGTTTTCCTGCCTGTTTTTGTCCTGTTACTATTATTTGGACTGATTGCCTGTATTATGATCTTTGCCTGACTTTGATTGTGGATTAACCCTTTAATAAATACTGTGTCTGGTCCCTCAACCTTCATGTACCTGTGCAGTTTCACGACAAAAGTACACTTTTCATACATTTTAAATGTACTAAATTGCAACTTCATCATTACAAATGTCTAATTAAAAATACATTTAAATACATGTTTCAATAGCAATGGCATTGAAGTATATTTTAGTTTAGTAATAAATGCTTGTCTGTACATTCGAGAGTACACAAAGCACTCTAAAGTTCTAAAGTAAATTTATACTATAATACATTTTCATTACATATTCATTTCTAACGTCTATTATTTACTTAAGTAGCTTTTTAAGGTATTCTCAAGTGTAATTTTTCACAAGGGTTGAGTAATCAGATCACAGAAGAAGTTCTGGTAACACTTTATTTTAGGGTCTCTTAACTAGTTGCTTATTAGCATGCATATTACTAGAATATTAGCCATTTATTAGTACTAATTAAGCACATATTAATGCCTTATACTACATGACCTTATTCTACATCCCTAATCCTACCCAATACCTAAATTTAACAACTACCTTACTAACTATTAATAAGCAGCAAAGTAGGAATTTATTGAGGGAAAAGTTGTAGTTAATAGTGAATAAGTGTTCCCTATTCTAAAGTGTAATTGTTTGTAAAAGAGTGTTTTTCGTATACATTGATGACGATAACGCAATTGACCCTTCGCAAAAACCCACCCTCCTTAGTTACTGTTGCTATGTCCGACAAGCCATGCCTCTCTC
>NW_015626380.1:353903-357414 GCF_001515625.1 Sinocyclocheilus rhinocerous
CCTTACTCTACATCCCTAATCCTACCCAATACCTAAATTTAACAACTACCTTACTAACTATTAATAAGCAGCAAATTAGGACTTTATTGAGGGAGTAGTAGTTAATAGTGAATAAGTGTTCCCTATTCTAAAGTGTTACCAAAGCTCTGGGTTCTGTTGACACCCATATTTAGCACTGTCCACTTGCCATGATCAGATTGATCAGATGTCCGAGTTTAATGTTACAGTAATACCAAACGGAATTGGGGCCAATGATAATGTGTTTTCTGTCATGTGAACTCCCAGATAAATAAAAACAAGATAATTGTGTAACATGAGACTCAACGACTGCCACGTGCGTGTTCGCTTATTGATGTCTGGTGAGACAAAAGTCACCCTGAATATCAGACAGTCTGTTTTGACATGGACCTTCTGCTGGACTGAAAGACCCAGAAACCCTTATGGGCACATCTGTGTACGTGTTCAATTATTCATGCCTTGGAAGCTGGTGGTGAGTGTGTAAAAGGAGCAGGGGAGTCTAATAGATGACAGCAATGTCAGAACAAGCTCCACAGATACGACATGACAAGCAGCTAACACACTTCTGCTGCTCTGAAGACTGTGTGTGACCAGCCGTGTGGGAAGTCAAATGACAAATTCATGATTTGGTGAAATTTTGTCAATGTGAGCATGTTACGCAAAAAAATGCAAAATTGATAGGATGTTGCAGAGTTGCTTATTACCAAAAATTGTAAGCACACAGGCGAGACATGGCACATAAGTATGCACTGCCACATACACACACACACACACCTTTTTTTCTCACACTTGCTGGGTCGTTCACGCTTGTCCATGGATCAATATGAGCAATTCTAGGCGAACTACAATGTTGCCATGGCAACCAAGCCACAAATTTGGCACAGAAGGCAGGAGGGGTGTGTGTGTATGTGTGTGTGCAGTGGGGGACAATAGCTTGTAGTATTTACACTGTCAAAGTCAGGAGACATAAAGTGGATAAAGCAAAGATATCACATACAGATACACACGATGAGTAAAAAAGTGCCATAAAATAGTCAATAAGGCCATAGTCCAAGTCTCCTCTTGTGAAAAAAGTACAATTTAGCATACTTTTACAAAGTACTTATTACGGAAATAATATACTTCAAAACCATATACTTAAGTGGAAACTGAATGTAATGTTTTCAGACTTTTCTGATTTATTTTAATCAGTTTTTCTTTCAACTTGACAGTGTATCTTTGAGCCCACTTAATAAGGACTTAGGTCCATCTTTATATGTAATTTCATAATTATTTCTAACGTCTTCTAAATATGTTTAAAGTGTACTCTTGAATGTATTGTAATGTAAATGTCAATGCAAATGACAACAAGCATCTATGGTAAGCTGAAATATACTTCAGTGGAATTTCTATTGAAACTTATATGCAGTGTATTTAACACGTTTGTAACATTTGTAAAAAAAAAACAAAAAAAACAAAAAAAACTTGACATTCATTTTTAAAATATTCGTGTGTTCTTTCGTTCATTCATTCATTCATTCATATTGTAATGTGCTGTGCTGTTTAAGGTTGAAGAATCCAAAACAAATCTTTAAAGGGGTCATATGATGCGATTTCAAGTTTTCCTTTCTCTTTGGAGTGTTACAAGCTGATTGTGCATAGATAAGATCCCTGAAGTTGCAAAGACTAAAGTCTCAAAACCAAAGAGATATTCTTTATCAAAGTTAAGACTCTGCCACGCCCCCCTAAAACGGCTCGTTCTAACACACCCCCACATATCTACCTCACTATGTGGATAATTCCAACAGGAATACAAATGAGCTAGCAGGAGCGAATACAGCCTCTTTTTTATTTTTCGTGCTATTGTCAAACTTGGTGTACTAGGTCAGTGCTGTTTGGTGACATTGACGTCATCCACAAGCATGAATATGAAAGTGTGACTGGAATTTAAGAGCTGAGGTATATGGAAAGAACATCAGTGAATATCAACTTAAATTTAAGCCACACAAAGCAATCAAGAATTCAACAAAAGTTTAACACTGATTTTATAGTATCGTTTTTGGAACTTGTCAACTGTTGTCACCATGAACGTCATTGTATGGAAAACACTGAATAGTCTTCAAAAGTTCTTTTTGTTCCATGGATAAAAAAAGCAATAAGTTTTAGGAATGGATCAATATGAGTGTAAATAAATAATAACTAATTATTTATATAGTGTAAGAAAGCAGACAGCAAAGCTTTGCATGTAGATCAACAATCTACAGAGAGAAAAAACTGTTGATATATTATGGGCTGGTACTCAGGTGTCACAGTGGCACATTACATTACATACTTGTTACAACCCATCATCATGACGGCAGGATCGGGGCAGATGCTGCCACATTCATTTGCCAACAATTACAATGGCCTGTAGGTTTGGGCAGATGAGCCAATTGCACATATCCATCTCAACCTACTAGCTGCTCAGGCAGAAACCCAAGGGATTCTGTTGAAAATCAAGCAATTTCTCTTGGAAAGGCCTCAGCAAACACACAAACTGGACTTTTGCTTTCTGAATCGTTTTTGGGACTCTGCCATCACACTGTCCTACTAATGTACAGGCATTTTGCCAGGTGGAACAAAAAGGACATCAAATTTAATATTAAAAAAAGACAGATTTGATTAGCTAGTTGGTGTGGTTGTGTATCATCAGAGACAGAAAACCAAGAGGAAACGATTCCTGCTATTTTTTTTATTAGACAGATACATAGATTTGGGTATATGAGAAAGACTGACAAGAGATGATGGAATAGGATCAGGATGCAGTACAGGCCAGATTCAAACACCATGACTCAACATGGATGGAGAATATAGACTCTCTATAAAAGTTTTTCAGTAATAATGTAAGTTGCAAGAAAATGTATTAAATAAATAAATAAATAAAATGTGTACATTAGTGAAATGGCTTGAAATGTACAGTGCTCACCCTCTGAACATCAGATGTATGAGTTTGTTGGTTCATCTGAACATATTTTCACCCATTCACTGCTGAAGATTCATTGTGTGATGTAATGCTACATAGATCCAAATCTTTTCTTATGAAGAAACAAACTCGTCTACATCTTAAATGTCCTGAGGGTGAGTAAATTTTCAGTACATTTTCATTTTTGGGTGAACTATTCCGTTATCACTTATGTGTAGTATGTGTATACAGTATGTATATGTATATGTATATGTATATGTATATGTATATATGAAGAGTTCAGATGCAAAAGCTTCTAAGTACCATCTGAAATTTTCGTCTAAAATGAGCATTTTTGTCAGACTCCTATGTTTATGTCCAGTTATTTCAATTGAATAGCACACTCTAAAAAATGCTGGGTTGTTTCAACCCAACCTTGGGTCAAATATGGACTAACCCAACTTTTGGGTTAAAAATTTAATGTAAAAATGTAACCCAACGGCTGGGTTAGTCCATATTTGACCCAAGGTTGGGTTGAAACAACCCAGCATTTTTTAGAGTGTACAGTAAGCA
>NW_015626380.1:357695-359330 GCF_001515625.1 Sinocyclocheilus rhinocerous
AACGGCTGGGTTAGTCCATATTTGACCCAAGGTTTGGTTGAAACAACCCAGCATTTTTTAGAGTGCATAGAAAAGGACCTATACATTGCCATTAAAGTAAAATTACTGAACCTAAGCATAGGAGCCTGATAAAAATGCTAATTTTAGAAGAAAATTTCAGACAGCACTTAGAGGCTTTTGCACCTAAAAAAAAAAAGTACACATATATGTACATTTTTTATGTTTGTCCGTCTTGACAATACATATACATATACATATTGACTAATATCTTTTGGGCTATATATTTCAATCCAAGGAAATACATTAACATAAGTCATATTTGAAGACAAAGTGTTGTCTATAACACGCATGAACATATAAGACATTTGAATGAATATCAATGATAAAATAAGCTTATAAAATAATCTGGTCACACTTTATTTTAAGGTCCAGTTCTCACTATTTAACTAACAAATAACTATGACTTTTGCCTCAGTAAACTCCTGATTACTGCTCATTAATAGTTAGTAAGGTAGTTGTTAAGTTTAGGTATTGGGTAGGATTAAGGATATATAATATGGTCATGCAGAATATGTGCTTTATAAGTAATAATAAACTGCCAATATGCTAGTAATATGCTAGTTAATAGTGTCCCTATACTAAAGTGTTACCAATAATATAATATAATATAATATAATATAATATAATATATATATTTTGGTCAGAAAAAAATTATATATATTTTTTGCTGTACGGGGTAGGATGGTTACGTTAGTTGTAAGGGTTGTTCTATTTCTTGCCATAGGTCCATTTCTCAGAGGTTAGTGTGAGAGATGCATTTGTCATATTTTTAAATATATTTCAACATTTATGTGTAAATAAAATATCACAAAAAATATGAATAGCATTATTATTATTATTAAATAAATACATACTTTTTTATTAATAATGTTTCACAGCTTATGAAATTATAAAAAAGTTGTTTAAAATAAATAAATAAATATAATAAAGCAAGATCTTCTTGTTCTATTCCTAACAGAAAGTTATCGTATTACACTGTAATACACACACACACACACACACACACACACACACACACATATACAGTATAAAAAACTTCTGCCCTCTGGCTCAGTCAGACAGAGGCCAGAGAATCAAAGCAGTGGCTGGGGTCCTGGCTCGCTTCAAAGCCCAGAAACTGAGCTCTAGAGTGAGTGTGAAAGCTTGGAGAGTCTTCAGTCCTGTGCTGGGACTCTTAGGGTTTGCTGACCTCTCATAGCAGACTGCCTCCTGTTTACTGCCTCCTGTATCCAATTCAACGCCATGCAACTTTAATGAGTAGTTTTAACCTGACATATAAGCCCAGAATAGAGAGGGCTTTTCTGTCCATCATTCTCTGATATAGTGTGGATATAGCTGGGAGGATATTTTTTCTGTCATTCCCAGTTATGGCACAAGCGAGCAAACACAAAATCACTGGTAGCATACAGCTACACCACATTGTGGAACATATTGATCGGGATAGAATCAAAGCATATATGGTTGGGCAATATAGCCAAAAAAAAAGTATATTTTAAAATATATTTAAAAACATATTTGAAAAAATATATATATATTACTATAATGCTAGTAATATATATATATATATATATATAT
>NW_015626380.1:359463-362733 GCF_001515625.1 Sinocyclocheilus rhinocerous
ACATACTTTTTTATTAATAATGTTTCACAGCTTATGAAATTATAAAAAAGTTGTTTAAAATAAATAAATAAATATAATAAAGCAAGATCTTCTTGTTCTATTCCTAACAGAAAGTTATCGTATTACACTGTAATACACACACACACACACACACACACACACACACACACATATACAGTATAGATTTCTTCTACCTGGTCTCATGGCAAAAACGTACCTGGGGGCACTTTTTCGCTAGACGCGAAATACGTACCAATAAGTACATATCACTGCAGTTTCCAAAAGAAATGAACACTAGAGCTGTATGAGACCAGATTGGATTTCTTTCAAGGTGTGTTTGCCCTTTTTGGATCCTTGAATACATTATCACTATGAATTTTTTGGAAAAGAGCTATGTAGAGATTCTTCAAAATGTCTCCTTTTGAATGACAGTCATACAGGTTTGGAATGACATGAGAAACAGTAAATGAAAACAGAATTTTCATTTCTAGGTGAACTATTCCTTTAAGACAGCAGAACACCATAGTCACGGTTTGTTTAAAACACACTAAATCTGAAAGACAATAACGTCTATCCCTGAGGAGCAGCCACCCTCCGCTGAATGCCCATTTATAGAAACGGTTCAAAACAATCTAGTTAAGTCTTACTTTAGCACATATCTGGAGAGCAGAGAGAGAGAGAAAGGGAGGAGGAGGGCCCCCGGGGTCCCTGAGGAGCCGCCCCGTAGAGGTGAGGTGCTTTAGAAAGCCTGTAATGCCTTGATGTGGTTTGAGCTCCAGTGATTTGAGATTAGCTCCACTGAGAAATATGAAATATGTGCTCAGAATTGTGATACCAGGCCAGGAAGTCAATCAAATCGGCCAGGACTATTTGACTCATATAAGAGAGGACACAGTTACTGCCGAGATTTTGATTAAAGCCCCTTTTTTGTGAGTTTATTTTGATGATTAATTTGAAGCAGAGGTGGAAAGAGTACGAAAATATTCTACTTAAGTAAAAGTACCATTACATTAATGAAATTTTACTTAAGTACGAGTACCAGTCTAAAAATCTACTCAAGTAAAAGTAAAAAGTAGCTTGTTTAAAATTTAAGTAAAACATTACTTGGTTACATTTTAACAGTGGGAGGGAGGCAAAAATGGGATAGGCCACAGCTTTCAAACTCAGTTCCTGGAGGGCCACAGCCCTGCACAGTTTAGATATAACCCTAATTAAACACATCAGATCACTACATGGTATGTGTGTTGCAGCAGGGTTGGAACTTAACTCTGAGTTTGACACCCCTGGGATAGGCCTATAAATCTCAAACCAATTATGTTTAATTAAAGCAATCGGTTATTTAGAATAAGACATTTGGGCTGTTACCAGGCAAATTAAATCAGTATCAACAAAATTCATCTTTTCAATGCAGAGGAAACACAGAAGCTTCATCGGAAGTGGCATTTAGATGTATTTACACACTGTTTAATGCATGACATGAATGCATTTAACCTGCAGTTACAAAAGCAGCAGTGGTGTTTTGATATATAAGACATAAAATGTTAAATACGCATTTGAAATTATATAAAAAAATAAAATAAAATCAAAAGATACTTTAAATGTGAAATTAAAACCGCCAGTAGGTGTCAGCAAGTCACTGTTAATAAGTGAGTCATTGTGACTGAACCGGATCATTTAAACGGTTGATTCATTCAGGAACGAAACGCCGTCATTGCTCAGAGACGCAAAACAGTGCTGTGGCTGTGTTTGGAATTATTTTTGTTGTCGAAATAGAGCAAAAACAGGCAATATGGTGTCTAAAACGCAAGTCTCTTAATTAACTTCTTGTTTATTGAACTGTTGTAAAAAAAATCTATATGTAGCCTAATCATGCTGATTTTTGGAGGAAAAAACGGCACTCCTCGTGTGATATTGATTTACTATATGAAATGATATAAATATATACATTTTCTGGCCTTATATCTTCAATTTTGTGATCATTCTAAATGCTTTTTAACAGACTGAATCACGCAGTGAAAGAACGCACTCTAAATGCGCGCACGCACTAACGTTCTAATCTACTAGACTTCACGGCACTGTAGGTGTGTTTTGTTTGTTTTTTTGGCAAAATACTGATAATGTCAAATCACACATCATTAAAACAACAATTACGATATTATCGCAGAGGATATATATATCACACACCCTGGCCTGCACCACTGTCTTTTTGGCAAATTTGTGCAAAACCTTTTGCTAAACTGTCAAAGCTTCATTTTAACCACCAATGCAACAATGCAAGTATTTAGCTTACCTCTACATGCTTGCGAAGGGTTGATGTCGAGATTTATAAGCTGCTAGTGTGGTCGTTCTCCTGCCCATTATTTACTACAGTAGTTTCCAGGGAGCATTTATGCGTTTTAAAATGTAGCGAAGTACAATACTTCAAACTAAATATACTTAAGTAAAAGTAAAATTACAGGTTTTAAAAATTACTTTAAAAAGTAGAAGTACACAAAAAAGCTACTCAATTACAGTAACGCGAGTAAATGTAATTTGTTACTTTCCACCTTTGATTTGAAGGCTGTTTGTTACCACCCCCTTATTTATTAGCAAATGTACTAAATATTGGCCATGATGTTTATATTATCTTATTTCAGTCAGATAAAGAAATATTTTAGTTTCAAAACTATATATATATATTTCTTGCCCCCCCCCGTAAACTAGTAAAGTTACATTGATATTTATACATTTAGCGGACACTTTTAGAAACTTACACTGCATTTGTCACGAATCCGGACGTGACCACACGTCTCTCGTCTCGTCGGCTCCGTTACAGAATACTCGGCCTCACAAGGATCCAGCGGCTTTTCAAGTGGACACTGGCCAGGTATGGACATTGCAAGACTGTTATTAGCCCTCAAACAGGGCACACGATCGCTCGAGGACTATATTCAAGAGTATCTGAACTTTACTTATTTTTCTGATCTGCTGGACTGTGTACTCATAGACTTCTTTTGTGAGGGCATTAATCAGCCGCTCAAATCACGTTTAATCCGTGAAGGTCCCCGCTCATCTCTCAGTCAGTTTATGGACTATGCTTTGTTGACTGTTGGTTCAACGTTCACTGTGTGTGTCGTGGAGGAACGCAAACCCGCATTCACTCGTGTAATGGCGGCCACACAAGAGCACTCTCAGAAAATGGCAGACACAACAGTTCCCCATTATGTCACAGCTGCCAATCCTGAATCAAGTCAAGTCACGGCTGATTTTCCTGAGTCAACTCAAGTCACT
>NW_015626380.1:362915-370385 GCF_001515625.1 Sinocyclocheilus rhinocerous
GTGGTGGTCTGCTGTCTGGCTCTGGTGGTCTTCTGCTCCACCGTGGTGGTCTTATGTTCCATCTTCTCTCCCGTGGTGGTCCTCTGCTCCGCCTGCTCCACCGTGGTGGTCTGCTGTCTGGCCCTGGTGGTCTTCTGCTCCGCCGTGGTGGTCCTCTGCTCCGCCTGCTCCACCGTGGTGGTCTGCTGTCTGGCTCTGGTGGTCCTCTGCTCCGCCGTG
This sequence comes from Sinocyclocheilus rhinocerous, assembly GCF_001515625.1. Lineage (NCBI taxonomy): Eukaryota > Metazoa > Chordata > Actinopteri > Cypriniformes > Cyprinidae > Sinocyclocheilus > Sinocyclocheilus rhinocerous. Next base: position 363,135 of record NW_015626380.1, read on the forward strand.
GTGGTCTGCTGCTCTGTCTGCTCTGTTGTGGTGGTCCTCAGTTCCACCCATACTGCCGGATCTGTCCTGGTTTCCTGCTTCGCCGGTTCAGCCTGGGTACCCTGCTCTGCCCCAGTCTCCGGTCCCTCCACTTCCACGTGGACCTGGCCCTCCGTCCCTCCCCCTGTTCTGCCTCCGCTCCACCGACCTCCTGGTTTATTTTGAATTAGGAGCTTCTGGAAGCCGCTCCTAGGGGAGGGCTATGTCACGAATCCGGTCTATGAACTTCCGTTCACTCACCACCAGAGGTCACCCGCTCACTACATTGACTCTCGCACTACACATACTGTTACACATCACCCTGGACTACATTTCCCATGCTCCATTGCACTAACTACAATCTCACCTGAAACCAATCACACACAGCTGCTTCTGAATTTTCTGTCAGTCCAGTTTCAGTCACTGAACTGACTGCCTGTCCAGTTTCACTCAATGAGTCTAGTTATGAACTGTCAACTCAACCAGTCTTTGCCAAGAATTCCAATGTTAAATTATCTGCCTGTTCAGTGAGCCCGTTCATGAACTGTCTGCCCATTGAGTTGTCACAAGGGAAAATATTGTTGAACTTGGTGTGTTTCCTGCCTCGGTCCTTGAGACCGTATATGCTTTAAAGCTATACATTTTTATTACTTTATGCATGTTCAGTGTGCTGGGAATCAAATGACCTTGCCGGTGTTAGGGCCATGCTGTTTGAAATTTAGGAAAGTACATAAAAAATAAACAAAAATGTTTAAACTATTTATAATATAGTTTATAAAAAAATACATTAGTTGTTAAATACACTTTTAAAATCTTATGTTTCCACGTTTATTTATTTATTGTGTGAGAAGTATTCATATTTAAGGTTTGGTGTTTTTACCTGATTTTTATTTATGTATTTATTTTATTTTTTTCATAGTGTGAATTTTGGTGAATTGTATTAAAACCACCATAAAAAATTGAACCCAGAATATATATATATTGTATGATTTTTCAAAAAAAAAAAAAAAAGTTAAAAAATGAATTAATTTAATAAATAATTAAATATATTTAAAATTAATAACTCCGGACACGAGGGCAAAAAGTTCCACTAACCCCCCCCCTCTCTCTTTCTCCATGTCTACTGCCGCCCCCTCCTCTTCACCCATCCTGCTGCACTATTTGTCATTGTACTGTTTCTGTAGTGTGTGGCTTTAAATGACTCTCACCTGCACTGCCAGTCTCCTCAGGGGTGCATCCTTCACATACACACTCACACAAACCTACTTTCTGTTACACACACACACACACACTTCCTGTCGGGTGGCTGGCGGAAGGCCAATGTTGAAATACTGTCATGCTCGACCGAACCGGCGACTCGCTGTGAAGGATCAGTGGACAGAAAAGCCACATAAAATATTTGCTGCTAAATATACACCTCAGCCCTTGCTTGGTCTCTCTGTTCTTCTCACTCCTCCTATATTTCTGTCCGTCTACACACACACATAGGCCCGTTATGTTTGGATATGTATGTACAGTGTATGTATTTATTTATTTTTGTATTTATTTATTTATCTTGGAAAAGGCTATTAAAAAAAGAAAATATTTAAAAATGAAAGATTAAGGAAATGAAATACAAGAATCTGTAAAAAGAAAGTTGTGAATACAAGTATAGGAATGTATGTAAAATCACTCATCTAAATGTGTATGTCTGAAACAGACTTATTATTACCTTGATTATACACAGCAATGCATTGAAATGGGAATTGTGCATGCAATTTATGTGGCGGGGTGCTTAGATATGGTAAAGTGTTTAATTAAAAAATATTCATGTTAAAAAAGTTGCTTTCAACACATTTGGTTTATGTACAAAGTAAATTATAGGGAAAAAAACAGATAAAATAGCAAAAACAGACATTGCAGTGTAAATGGACATGTACACGGTTATTGTTTTGACTAGATAGATCAATATTTCATAGCTATATATACAGTATATATATATGAAGAGTTCAGATGCAAAAGCCTCTAAGTGCCAACTGAAATTTTAATCTAAAATGAGGATTTTAGCAGGCTCTTACGTTTATGTTCAGTTATTTCACTTTAATTGCATAGAAAAGGACCTATACATTGCCATTAGAGTAAAATTACTGAACCTAAACAGAGGAGCCCGCTAAAAATCCTCATTTTAGATGAAAATTTCAGACGGCACTGAAAGGCTTTTGCATCTGAACTCTTCAAATATACAGTACATACAGTATTATACTGTATAACTGTACTCTTGAGATGAATATTAGTTATTGCAAAAAGTACATAATACATTACAATGTGTATTATGAATTAAAAAAAATAATTATATATAAGATGTTGAAGGAGGAACTTGAGCCATATCTACAGACCAGAAGATCACAGACACTCTTTTCACATCAGACAATAAAAAACACCTAAAACAGTAGCAAAGCTGAAAGCTGAAGCCACACTATCTCCTCTGGTTTTGTGTTTCTGAGTTATCAGTGATGCTGGATGTTTCTGTTACATGTCCGGTAAACACACACACACACTCACACACACACACACACCCCAGAGCTGCTTTCACAGTAACTAACCACACACGCCGGCAAACACTCCTCAACAAGCGCACGGGACAGAGAGAATAATCCAAAGGAACAGCTATATTGCATAAACAAATATTTGTGAGTGAAAATAATGAATATTAAAATAATTAGTGAAATAATTCACCAAGTCAATGGTGAAAGTTTTTTTTTTAATAATTTTTATATAATTCATGCTAAATGAAGAAAAGAAAATACAAAATAATCCTATGATGCATATCCACTGTTAGACATAATAGATTACACAAATAACATAGCATAACTAAATTAGAGTATGAAAAGTTTGTTTTAAGAGAGTTATCTAAAAGTCTACAAGGCCAAAATTGTCCTTAGTTGAAGTTGTTGTTATGTTTATTTGTATTATTTGCATTATTTATTTGTATTATATGCTCATAATCAGATTCCAGGTCCTTTTTATGGGTTACATGATTACATATTATTCACACAATGACAGTAAACTGTTCATAATTTACTGAATTTCCCTCATTTTTATTTCTCTTTTAAATTTTCTAAATGACATTGTTGTTTTCATGTTTATTAATATTTTTTCTAGGACTGTCAATTTAACATGTTAATCTAATTAATTAGTTATGGAAAAAGTAATGCATTAAAAAATATCATGGAAAATATCATGCCCCACCTACTGTCACGGAAACACCTGCCTCACCAGCCGAATCAGCCTCCTACACCCGCTCACAATCACCTGATTACTGATCACGGACACCTGCACCCACTTACCACACCACTCAAATACTCACTCACCTCATTCATTCACCGACTGGTCGCAAGGTTGCAAGCTTCTCTGTCTTGGTTCCTCACACTCCGCTCTACCTGTTCTCCTCGGAATCCTCAACTCTCGGCCGGTGTGCCGACCCAGATAAGACTGTGTTTTGCTTCCCTCACTGCCTATGTTGAACTCTTTTTATTGGGAAGCCTCTCCTAAGTTCCTGTTATTAAACCCTTGAATTACGTTAACCTGCCTTTCTGCCTCTTTGTCCTGGTTGTGACAGATGACCAGTCCCTACAAAACGAAACTGATTTCAACACGGACTCATGGATCCTCAGGGCACCTCCTCACCGGACCCCTCACCCAGTCGGACTTTCACCACCTCTCCACCTGCCTGTCCCATGGCCCGGCCAGCCAGTTTCTCGGGTGAGGCAGCCCTCTGCAGCGGGTTCCTGTTGCAATGCTCCCTCTACCTAGAGATGCAACCCCACCTGTTCGTGACCGACCGGGCCAAGGTGTCGTTCATCATCTCCTTGCTGTCGGGAAGAGCCTTACAGTGGGCCGAAGCCTTGTGGACGGCACAGAGCCCGCAGATTCACTCACTGGAGGGCTTCGTGAAACACTTCCGGGAGGTATTCGGTCAATCTATACATTGCCATTAGAGTAAAATTACTGAACCTAAACAGAGGAGCCCGCTAAAAATCCTCATTTTAGATGAACATTTCAGATGGCACTTAGAGGCTTTTGAAAAAAAAAAAAACACGAAAACTTTAATTGCTAAGACCTTTTCTTCAACAACATGGATAAAGAAACATTGAGAAAACATCAAATGGATCAATCAAAAATCCCCTGCAAGTATATGAGCAATCGCATTGATTTATTACAATACCATTCCTGCAACCACCTGTCCACCACTTCCCCTCCCAAACCCTTCCAGATCTGTTCCTTTGCCAAATACACAATAGAGAATTACTGTTGATTCAAAACAAGCCAATACATATGGATAAGCAAGACAGGCCAAGCAGCTCACGCTCCTGGTCAATATTATCAATAACACATTTATTACAGCTAACAAAAATATTCAGCCTTTCCCCGCAGCCATCTAAATGAGGAAATATATCCATTAACGTTGGCTAAACACTTATTCAGCATGTAGCTGCATGTTTGCCAATGAATCATGATGTTGCAGATATTTTCTCCCCCACCAAGCAACAACGCAAACATCTTCTACTTCAAAGAATTTCCTCAGCAGGATGTGAGAACACTTTGACGATGTATATTTATTGATCTGTTGTGTGAGTGTAATAGTAACTGTTTAGGCAATTGTTATTGCTGAATATGAGTTTTGAAATACTTGATTAATTATTTTATTACAATACTTTATTCATTCATGTTAAATAATAATGAAGTCCCCACCCACCTCACACTCCGCTCTACCTGTTCTCCTCGGAATCCTCAACTCTCGGCCGGTGTGCCGACCCAGATAAGACTGTGTTTTGCTTCCCTCACTGCCTATGTTGAACTCTTTTTATTTGGAAGCCTCTCCTAAGTTCCTGTTATTAAACCCTTGAATTACGTTAACCTGCCTTTCTGCCTCTTTGTCCTGGGTGTGACACCTACGTCATCTTACATTTCATACAGTTTACTGGTGACGAACATGATGCAGGACAACAACAAACTTTGTGATGGAGCCTATAGAATGCAGTTATATGCCCCGAAAATTCAAGAGACTGGGGCAAAAATGCCCCTGTATGAGTTTTTGTCTTATATTTATATCATATGATATAGTTCAGCGATATCACACGAGCAATGAGTATTTCAAAAATATTTCAAATAAGTTAATAGCACATGTGCATGTTCGCACAGTTCTCTGAAGTCGGTTAATGGTCACATTGACAAGCAGGTAAACAAATAAAATATTTATATTTTTAGTGTTCATGTGCTTTAATTATTTTTATTGTACATTTTTATGATTTAATCAATTATTTGCTTTTTATCAACTCACAAACCCACTGCAGTTCTGTAACCAGTTTGGGAAACCCTGGTCCAATTTGGTGTGTGATGGATGGATGGATGGATGGATGGATGGATAGATAGATAGATAGATAGATAGATAGATAGATAGATAGATAGATAGATAGAATACAGTACCTAACATTAGTACTAACTACAGTACAGTTTTCATCCTGTAATCTGTAATCAGTAACAAATGTAAGTGGTGTTCAGCATATTATCAGTATACGTATATCACATTCATTTGAACTATTCAAAGTAGTTTTTGCATATAGTAGACAGATAGTTTTATATTTTCTGAGGAAAGTGTACACAAAACACAGAGACAAATGCTAGAATGTTGCCAAGACATATTTCGAGTGTTTTCAGTCAGTTTCAGATAGGGTGTTGTGTGTGGATGCTTATAGGCCCAAGACAAAAGATCTAACTCCCAAATCTCAAAAGAGCCCAAGACCCAAGATTATATACTGGTCTCTAGATATGGCTTGGTTCAATTCTTCTATGTAGATCTGGTGTATTTTTTTACACCTGTTTTATTTTTGCTCACCAAGCAAAAATTCTGATTGCTTCGAAAGTAATAGTATATCTCTCTTTAGCATGCCACACCTTTTTTAAAATTCCATTACAGTACCTTATGGTATGAACAACAGTAGTGATGCTTATGTTAGCAAACACCACTAACAAATACACTAGCAAAATTGTATATATTTGTATATAAGTCTCTCTGACTCTTTCTCCATCTGCAAGCCTAATCATTCTTAAGGACAGCCACTCTCCACCCTGCTGTTATGAATTTGCTGGCCGGGCGATTCGTCATGGCAACAGAGAGAGACAGACAGAAAGATCCCAGAAGAGATCAATACTCCAGCGCCCATCCCCCTCACCCGTACCTGCACATCTCATAACAGTTTAACACAGGACAACACCACGTGAACTGATTCATATAGTCACACAGCTAATATCACCTTGAAGCACATGGTTTTGAATTATCCTTCACATTTCAGTACTCAAGGAGTCAAAGTATGCTATTATAGAACACATGCCTGGCATAAGCAGCCACTTTATGACCAGTTTTTTCTGGGGTCCAGGATCACAGACAACTGATCAAGTCTAGCTGTGGTGTTTTAGCATATTCTGTATGTACGGCCAATATATACATAGTGCCTAAGGCAAGGAAGATGACCACAGTGAGCAGACTGGTGGTTTATCTGGCTGCACAAGGCCTGAAAGACAGAATGCAGCTAAAAGGCAGGACAGCCTGTGCCCAGAGCCCTAAAGGTCATAAGTGCATGTGTGAATAATGAATGAGATATACTGGCCCTTTGACCCTGGAGAGAACAGGAGTCATGAACACAAATATACACATATAAACACAACAGCAAATGCACTTGCCAAATGCATGACATGTGCATCTTTTCCACAGATACTTTTATGAGAGTATTCCACTGAGGATGTTTGTGAGCTAATGGAATAGCATTTTATTTCCTGTTTTGTGACAGTAGAGGACACATACACATTAATTATCCAGAAAGAACGGAATATGTATGTTTGTGTGCAGTGTTTGGAAGGTTACTTTGCAAATGTAATGAGTTACAGATTACAAGTTACCCCATCTACAGTAAAATGTAATAAGTTAACTATTTCAATTAATTTATTAATGTAACTGATTACATTTGATTATTTCTCTAAATTTCTAATGTTTTCAACTATTAATCATGTTCAAGCGTTTAAAGCAGGCAGGGTTAACCTTACAGTAGGACTCAACACTGATTACTGTCAAAATCCTTCATCACTTGAATTAAGATTATAATTAAATTTTAAAGCACAGCCACCACAAAATCAGACTTTAGCACGTCTTTTTACTTTGAGATCGTTCTGAGGTTAAATACAGATTTAAAACCAAAA